>NW_027112712.1:8847-11031 GCF_000696795.3 Halyomorpha halys | reverse complement strand
AATATTTGATGTGTTCGTACTCTATGTGCTGCTATACCGTTCATCCAATAGTGATGGAGTTTTTCCCTAATCGTTCAGGATTTTCCCGGGAAGGTTAAATCCTATTTTAACACAATTATAGCATTTTTGGCGCGTAGCTCAGAAAGCATACATTTTTTCAAGGTTATTATATGCCAATCGATTTGTTTCTTTCTGAAGAATAAGAACAAAAAATTACTGATTCTATTAAATGATTTTTTATTCACTAAAAATTAATAAATCATAACGAGTAAAGTAGGTTAAAAAAAATGTTTTATGAAAAAGTAAATAATATTCAGACAGTATGTCTTCTAAAACCACTAAATACCATTTTTCAAAGAAATTAGAAACCAGAAATTTGGGCCAAACAATTTTATTTTCCAATTTTTTCAAAATTTTTGAGGTGCTAATAAGAAATATGAACTTTGAATGAAGATTGTTTTCACTCCTAAACAATCTTTTACCGCACCTATATTACCACCATTTAGATTTAATGCCGTTATAAAGGCAAAATATTGGTTTCATATTAAGAAAAACTTTTCAAACCATTTATATAATATCTCTGGTTCTAATTTGTTTAATTAGATCTGGTTTGTGGCCTTTGGTGCAGTTTATAGAGGCCTTAATCACCCCTAAGTTTTGTGAGGATTGTGTTGAAGTTATTTTTTTTGTTTTATCAAATATTTTTGTTATATTATGATCTTTACCACTATAAACTATTAATCATCAATCCAATATATAAATAATTAAATATATTTATGAATATCAAATTCTGAATTCCGTTCATTTCATCTATATTTGTCCTCAAATATAGCAATAGCCAAGAATTGCCGGGTCTGCTAGACATTTATATTTTATAGCTAATCCAATTAAGAAGTCCTTATTATATTATCATTGGTCATCTAAAGATATTTTTTTCTTTATTCTTCCCAATTTCTGCATTAGATAATAACGAAACCATTTTATGCTTTGTTAAATATGTTTTATATAATGTCATAAATCGATGAACGATAAATTTACTCTTTTAAAGAAAGACTATCATGTATGTGAAATACCTAAAATCAATCCTGGAGACCATTCATTCTCTTCTAACCATCTGTCAACAGGAGGTTGTCGTCGATAACTCCTTGAATCTTTTGGGTATTCAGGTCCCTTTTTACCTGACAGGACAAGCCCTTCAAGGAAACTGGACCCTTACATGTCTTAGGCCCTTCTTTACGGTCCATGATTACAGTTACATTGGGGTAGCGATTTGCATCTATTTATTATGGACCAAGCATTGCACCGCATTAAGCCATAAAATGAATTGTATAAATAAGTTAGATAAAAAAGGATCTGTAAACAAAAAAAAAAATTCACAAAAACTATGTACTTTTATTATCAGAAATTATTCATCATACATACACACATATATAATATATAAGGACAGTAATTTATACGAGTTATACACATAAAAACTTTATTACTAATCTCTCCCTTAATTATTTTTGATATAAATATTATATTATAGATAATAACAAAGTAGTTATTAAAACAATTTAGTTATTTAATTGAAATTAATATTGTAAATAAAAAATTAAGATTATTATTCCATTTCCAGTACGCATATACAAATTAACTTTCATTAATGAATCTACAAATAAAATCCAAATCATTTATATTTTACTTTAATAAACAGAAGTTAATACAAACAATCTTTTACAAAAAATATATATTTTAGCATAATCTAGTTATAGACTTCACCGGGCCATTTCATTTTGTAACAAGACTATTCATGATTGTAATTACGAAACCTTATTGCCAATATTCATTCGAAATCGTAATCTCAAATACCCTTTGCATTTGAGAACAAAAAAATTAATGTTTTTGAAACGAGGCAAAACATATAAAAAGGTTTTAAAACTTTTAATTTATATAATATATGTATGTAATATATATTTATATGAATGCCTTTAACACTGCAAGATGGACCTGTATAATAGATGCCCTACGGACTATGGCGGTGCCAGCCTATCTTATGAGAATTCTCATTGACTACTTTAAAGATAGAGTTTTGTTTTATTCTTCAGACATTGGCCAAAGGAGATACAAGGTGACTGGTGGTGTCCCACAGGGCTCGGTATTAGGGCCTCTTCTGTGGAACGTCATGTACGACGCAATCTTTAA
>NW_027112712.1:7667-8797 GCF_000696795.3 Halyomorpha halys | reverse complement strand
AATCCTTAGGGAATTAAATGATGCTTAGTTGTTATTCGGTGAGGAAACTAAAATAAAAAGTATTAAAAGATAAGTGAGATTAAAAAGTCCTACATAGTAACAGATCTATTTATCTCTCAGTTTGTTTATGTTTTGGGGATTATACAAGTTCGAAGTCTCTTTTTTACATTCATCGAAGAGATTAGAAGATAAAGGTCTACATATCAGTGTTTATATTTTAGGTTTAACCAGTTCAAATTATTCACATTGTTTACACTAAAAGATAAAAAACAGAGGGAGTTAAGGTTCAAAGTCGAAATTATAAAAAGATATGAGAGATTAAAAAGTCCTGCTTAGTAAATGACCTATTTATTTCTCAGCTTGTTGAAGCCGAGACTCGCGATAAAATGGTAACGAACGAAAAGAATAGGGTCACAAGACCCTCGTAATAAAATGCTGGCTAACGAAAAGAATAGGATCGCGAGACCCTCGTAATAAAATTACGGCTAACGAATAGAAGAAGATCGGGAGACCCTCGTAATAAAATGGCCGCGATAAAAAACAAAACAGTTTGGTGGTGAACGAAAAGAACGGCACACTCCACTAAATCAGTAAGTGACATGACCAATATGGCGGTGAACGAAAAGAAGTCGATCGCAAGACCTTATTATAAGAAGTCGATCGCAAGACCTCATAATAAAATGGCGGCGATCAAAAAAGAAAATGGCGACCGGGATACACTCAGGTGTACCTTAACACTGGTTAAGGTTATGACGAACTAAATTTGAATTTAAATCTCACGCCAGGGGTCACGTGTTTGGTTAAGGTAGGTTCGAGGCTAGGGTCCAAAGTCCAAGGTCACGTGACCAGAGGTTAAGACTGTTTCCAGTCTTAATCCAATCCTGTTATGAGGTGGATGTGTGTCATTCAGGAATGTCCTATTCTGAGTTGGGTGATAACTACTTCTTCGCGAGAGTTGGAGTGATTAGCCGGAGGGAGAATTGGAAAGAGCCAATATTAAACAAATATGATGATATTTTTTACAAAGAAGGGGAAGTACTAGGTGCTACAGGAAGAACGGTGCACGAAATCACATTGAAGCAGGATAGGGTGACATACGTAAAGGAGAGGCGATACCTCCAGGCACTTCG
>NW_027112712.1:4946-7617 GCF_000696795.3 Halyomorpha halys | reverse complement strand
GTCCGAGGTTGGCTGTCTTCGGTAGGCCTACAACTTGCAGATCACAAGACCGAAGTTCTCCTAGTAACTAGCAGGAAGCAGACTGAGTCTATCACTGTAACGGTGGGTAGGCACGAAATTCGTTCCCAGTCTTGCTTAAAATACCTAGGAGTCATGATCGATGCATGTCTCCGCTTTAATGTTCATGCGGAGTATATAAGCACCAAATCTGCTAAAGTTGCATCCTTTTTGTCACGTCTCATGCCAAACGTTGGAGGTCCCAAAGAAAGTAGGCGAAAGCTTCTGGCTACTGTTGTCACCTCCATTATGTTATATGCAGCCCCAATATGGAAAGAAACGATGGCTACCAAATCATACAGGAGACAAATTGATTCAGTTTATCGCAAAGTTTGTTTAAGGACAGTTAGCGCTTTTCGAACTGTTTCCTACGAAGCGGTGTGCGTGATAGCCCGAATGCCACCTGTGGAACTCCTTGTTGAAGAAAGAAGCAGGCACTATGGACGACGCTTGCACTTTTCCAGAGAAGAAGAGCGGAAAATAACGATCGACCAGTGGCAGCAGCGTTGGGAGGCTGCAGATTCCTGGAGGTGGACTCACAGGTTGATAGCCGATGTGGGCAAGTGGTATGGTCGATTTTTACGATGGTGGATTTTTACATAAACCAATTGATGACCGGACATGGATGCTTCAGAGTCTACCAGTACCGCTTCAAACAGGACAACACCGCAGAATGCCCTGGATGCCAGACTGTCGAGGAAACCGCGGAGCACGTGTTTTTTACTTGCACTCGCTTTGCAGTAGAAAGAAGTGAATTGGAGAGAGAGTGTGGAGGATGCATAACTCCAGAAAACGTGGTGAACTATATGCTCCTCTCAGACCAGCATTGGAATGCAGTGAAGAGATTCACCACAGTCGTTCTCAAGAGGTTGAGAGAGGAATAGAGGGCTAGAAGACGAAACTAGCATGGAAACGTGAAAACCATGCGAAGAATGCGAGGCGGCACTCAGCCATTTCCCTCCATGAAGTAATGCCTAGCGGCGGTCCCGTGGAGAGGAATTAACAAGTGTTGGGCGGTGGTTTTAGTGGGTAAAAATCCCACACACGGATAGGTACTAGGTGGAAGATTTCCACGGACCCTCGTAAAAAAAAAACACACACACACACACACCGCCACTCCCGCCCTCCAAGGTAGCCTTACTTATCTGTCTTTCCGAACGGACAATTTCAGCGAGTAGGTTGGTCGATGAACGACATGTCACAATCTCACAAGAGGAGATCGTAACGCTAAAAAAAGGCCATCCTTCCCCGCCTGACCCGCCCCGCTAAACCCCCGGAGAGCGAGGGCCCTATATCACTTTCGAAATATTAGCTTAAAACGGGAAGGAGAGACTTTGAGATAGTTTAATCGAGCAATATTTAAAAAGCCCCTGAAATCGAAAAACGGCATCTAAAAACTGGTAATGAACGTACCTGAATACCTCAGGAGTATCATTCATGACTTCTTCAAGGATAGGAACTTGATATGTTCGACAGAGGACGGCTCCGGAAGGTTTAAGGTGACTGGCGGAGTACCCCAGGGCTCGGTCCTGGGACCTCTGTTGTGGAATGCGATGTACGATGGAGTCCTTAGGCTTAGTCTACCAGAGGGTTCCGAAATAGTGGGCTTTGCTGATGATATCGTGGTGGTCGTCGAAGCAAAGTATAAAGAAGAACTTATTCTAAAGGCCAACTATTATGTCGCTTCGGTTCGAGATTGGCTAGAATCTGTAGGGCTGCAACTAGCAGACAGTAAGACAGAGGCCCTTCTCGTCAGTAGCAGGAAAGTGAGGGAAGCCATAACCTTGAGAGTGGGTAGGCAAGAGATCCAGTCCAAGTCTTCTTTGACTTACCTCGGGGTAAGAATCGATGATAGACTCAGGTTCAGAGAGCATTTCCAGCGGGTGAGTGATAAAGCGGCTAGAGTAACCACCGCACTGTCACGTTTAATGCCCAACATAGGCGGACCCAGGAACAGCCGTAGCTTATTGCTATCCTATGTGGTCCCATCCATTCTGCTCTAAGCAGGAAGGATGCATTGCGTCCTGAGGCCTACAGAAGACCGATGGTGTCGGTGTATCGTAGGAGTGCACTCAGAGTGATCAGCGCGTTTCGTACAGTCTCATACGAAGCTGCTTGCGTGGTGGTCAGGATGCCACCGATTGAGCTGATCGCAGATGAGAGGAGCCCCCCTTATAATAGTGCTGACTATATTCCAAGAGACGAATTAAGAAAGGAGACTATAAGAAAATGGCAACGTCGCTGGAATATGGCATACAGTGGAAGATGGACGCACATGCTGGTGCCTAACATCGAGGCCTGGGTGAATAGGAACCAAGGGGAAGTAGATTATTATATCACCCAGTTTATCATAGGGTATGGTTGCTTCCGAGCCTACCAGTATAGGTATAAGCTCGACGAGACTGGAGAATGTCCATTGTGCCCAGAAACGGAAGAGAGTGCAGAACACGTATTCTTCCTCTGTGACCGCTTTCATGAAGAAAGAAGAGACTTCAGACGCGTTTGCGGCTCAGACCCGACAGCAGATAATATTGTCAATATTATGCTGCTTAACCAAGATTATTGGATGGCAGGCCAACGATTTGCTCCACAGGTGATGCAGAAGTTAAGAAAT
>NW_027112712.1:2681-4391 GCF_000696795.3 Halyomorpha halys | reverse complement strand
ACCAGGAAGAAATAACGCAGATGACTGCGACTAAAAATAAGGGAAGGCATCAATGAAAGGAAGGACAATAAGGCAAACTGAACAGGCAGTACCCTCGACATCCCGTCTAGAGCCCGCCCGCAGAAGGGAGAAAACGAAGGCATCAGAGAAAGGAACAACGTTGGATCAGCCCCAGCAGCACGTTGAAGATCATAAACTCCCAAAGATGATCAGTGGCAAAGAGTTTCTAGAAGGAAAAAGGACACTAGTAAGGGAAAACGCCCACAACCACCGGATGTCTTGATAATCAAGATTTCGGAGACCAGCACCTATGCGGATACTCTCCGGAAGGTCCGAGACGACCCCGCTCTGAAAGGCTTAGGTACAAATATCTCGAAGGTCCGGAAAAATAACGCAGGAAATTAACTGATCTAATTGGACCGGAAGTCTGGTGGCGCCCTGGAAACCATGGAGCGCACTCTTGAAGGTGCACTAGGAAATGACGCGCAAATTAGGGCTTGGACACAAGAGTTACTGATTGAAATAGGTACGGGCCTATCCGTGTCTTTTGAAGATTTCCACCAACCCTCGTAAAAAAAACACACACACACAGAGGAAAGTAAGTAGGATAAATAAACTAACGGTTTTTAGAGCCCATGAGAAGTCCCAGACAAGATTTCCAGGGATTCTAATTCAGTCATGAATGTTTGTTATTTATTATATATGTCATGAATATTGTTTAATTAGGATCGAATGGAAACTTTCCAGCTTAAGGAAAAGAATACCTAACTGGTATAAAAGTTAGTACTTTTTCAAATATAACTAAACTAAGGGATGTGACGGCGGTGCGGGTTGGGGCGCAGGTCCCAGTGCGCTTGGTTCGGAACGTTGTGGGTTCGACTCCCACCTGGGGCAGTTTAACATTCATTTTTCGGCGGTAACGAAGAATGAATCTTGACACTCCCACCTTGACAAGTATGCGGCGGCAACTTAGGTAGCCGCTAGGGGTTGGCAAAAAGAACCCACAGGCCCACTTGCCGAACTTGTTCCCCCCCCCCACTAAATACCAGTACCAGTACCAGTACCCATAACTACACAACCGATTGAGGATAATCGAGAAAATATAACATTATTTATAGAGGAATGGTAGTGTACCTGTCTGTACTTCAGAAGTTTCGATACATAACAAAACTAGATAATTTATCAGCAATAAATTATAAATATATTTAAGCGAGAACTTCATAGTTTCTTTACACTTTCCGTAGAATTCTTAGGTGAATAATAACACAGGCTCCTGCCATCCTCCGAACCATAATAAGTCCAGTTGACCTTCTGCAGGCAATTCACACAAGCGCACAGAGGGGAATACGCGCGATCAGGTTGGAAAAAAGTCGGAAACCGTCTTGTTTTACAGGCAAATGGACACTGATTAAAGATACACCAAATTAGGGAAGGTGCTTGAATTTACCATGAAAATAGAACATATCTTTTCTTTTCCACCATCAGAATACTGATGGGATTAGGCAAGTTAAATACATCCGATATTCAATGTATATATATCTAAGTTAAGTATTGGCGAAAGCAAAATGTCAAAAAAGAGAAGAAGGAATAAGATGTAACACGTCTGAACTGCTGTAACATACTGGCTTTATTGGGTTCAGCACATCTTTATATATACACATGATCAGCTGATCTCCTCAGTCAGCTGACATCAAAGTACCAGCTGACTGT
>NW_027112712.1:0-406 GCF_000696795.3 Halyomorpha halys | reverse complement strand
ACAAGTTGATCAAAAGTAAACACTATATACATAAATTAAACTTAGAAATAAATAATATATATATAAGTTACAGCCTTAGTCAGCTGTTACTTCGATGTCAGCTGACTGAGGAGATGTAATGTAATAATGTAAAAAAAAAAGATGTAGATGTCCCCATAACCTTTCAGCGCCTGATGGACGAGTTTCTGAGAGGAATTGACGAATCCGTTTGTCAGATTTACATAGATGATCTCCTTGTGTTTAGTAAGAACGAGATTGAACAAGTGCAACACTTAAATAGCTTGTTCCAGAGAATAAGACATAAGACATTTTTGGCTGAAATTGTCGGGGGAGAAGTCGGCGCTGGGGCAGGAACAAATAAAATTTCAGGCCACACAATTTCTAAGGAGGGAGTTAAACCAGACCC
>NW_027112711.1:3270-3764 GCF_000696795.3 Halyomorpha halys | reverse complement strand
AAGATGTAACACGTGTGAACTGCTGTAACATACTGCTTTATTGGGTTCGGTACATCCCTTTATATACATTCGATCAGCTGATCTCCTCAGTCAGCTGACATGGAGGTAACACCTGCCTAAGGTTGTAACTGATTTTCCAAATGAGCCTTTCAGTTGACAAATTTACTTATTGCAATTTCAGCAAATTTCAGAAAAGTACTAATAATAATATTGTTGAAAAATTTTAACATATAGCAGAATTGAAAAAAGTAAAACAGTATAACTAAAATTTACATTTTCAATCTTTTATTCAATACTTAATTCTTGTATAATCAATACTGAAAATACTAGGAGTGATTTTAGATTAAGTGTTTGAGAACACTTATTAAATGTAGTTAGATTTATTTAATAACGATATTGACAAGAAAACAACTGGCAAGACGATTAACCCATTGCACTTAAGACTGACAGTTAGAAATCGTGTTAATACGTCCTTAATTTAAGTGTTTTTCGTC
>NW_027112711.1:0-660 GCF_000696795.3 Halyomorpha halys | reverse complement strand
TATTTTATTTTTTTTCACGAAATTATTCTTATTAAATTTATTTAATAATTCTGTATTTTATTTATTTTTTTGGAAACTATATCGATTATTTACTAATGATAATCTCCCTGATTTTTATTTTCTTTTTCTAAAATTGCAATTTAAACTCTAGCTACGTATTAATATTTTTTTTACTTTAAATCAATCCACTATTATTGTTTTGGCATGACATCATTTCGACATAAACATACGCTAGACTTATCTACTCAATGCAAGTGTTATTTTAATTTATTTCTTTTTTTTTTTTTTAGTTTTTAGTAGAAATTATATATTATGATTTATATTCCTTATCATTCTTGTGCAGTACCGAATTACAAAAATACTACTGTAATGACTCCACAATATTGTTTATTTAAGTGCAAAGTAATGTCAAAACTAGAAACATTTGATAAAAGTTGGCTAGAAGGAATCCAAAATTACTGTCGGATCTAAATAATAGATTATATTCTAGTGCAGATCACTTTGAAGTAAGTATAATGCAATACAAATTCATTAAAAGTAAGTTTATAAGAGGTTATATTTATTTCCAAAGACTACTTAAAGTAACTAAAAATGTAATGATTTTGACCCCAAAAAAATGTGAATTGCTCAGAATTGTGAATCAATGTTGTTTGTTTATGT
>NW_027112710.1:4588-4859 GCF_000696795.3 Halyomorpha halys | reverse complement strand
GCTCTAATACTGAATTACTGTCTTTTAATTGAACTATGACCCCCTTTTTGACGGTGAAATGTTCAAGATTTAATTATTTCATATAGTACAGGAAATGAATAACTGAATAAATACATGTGTGAATTTATACTGTATAATCGTACAAAATAATAATGCTAATCGAAAGAAAAACTAATAATGCTATGATGTAAGCTAATTAAAATTACTAATTACAATTCCCTTAAATTTCAAATTAATTATAAGACATTTAAAGAAGGATTTTAAATTATTT
>NW_027112710.1:1268-1953 GCF_000696795.3 Halyomorpha halys | reverse complement strand
TGATACCACCACATATAATTAATATTAACGGACATAACTTCCCAGTTTGTAGTACCCTTAAATATCGTGGCCAGAATAGCAACAGGGAATTGCTGGTTATGGCAGTGCACGAAGTTCTGAAGTTAAAAGATCTTTCTTGGAGTGCTAAGGTCATCGTTTACTAGACTGTTTTATCCGCCAAACAATCACCTATGGCAGTGAGACATGGGTCCTGGACAAAGGGGATGGCGAAACTACTATGCACCTGGGAAAGAAAGGTACTCTGATGGAGAGTGGAACATTAGAAAAAATTAAAATATAAGACCATTGATTGAATGGTCAGCCAGACGTAGTAAGCGTAATAAAAAAGGGAAGGCATGTGGAGCGGATGAAGGAGGATCGTCTGCCAAGGAAGCTGCTTCTTGAAAAATCGGGTGGTACCCGAAAGCGTGGACGCCCCAGAATGAGATGGCTGGACGATGTTGAGGCAGACCTGCGATTTGTAAGAAGATGGAGAGCGGTTGCTGTCGATAGACTAGTATGGCATGCAATTTGTGTTGAGTCCCATGGCCTTGAAGGACAGTAGCGCCGAATAGTATATAGAAGTAAATAAGATCCAGGTGCCTACTTTACTAGGGCTGAATGTTCTTTAAGATTGATGAAGTTTTGATTAATCTTCTAATTCGACGTTGGCTAACTCATATCC
>NW_027112710.1:0-615 GCF_000696795.3 Halyomorpha halys | reverse complement strand
GTTATTGATTGCGCTACGCATAACAACAGGATGACACGTTGCCAACCAATATGTTGCGACGGCTCTGCTGTATCGCGGTCAAGAAGTGAAGCGGTACAATCAAGTACTCCTGAGGACTTTTTATTTTTTCGCAAGTATATACATCTATGTTAGTAGCAGAATTTCAATTCTTTCAAGTTTTTAATTTTATAATTAAAAGTTTTATACCTAGATTATCAGGAGGTTAAGAATTTCTTCCTAACAGTGAGGTACAAATGAAAAAATTATTAAGCACCAAAACAGTGAATTTAAAAAAAGAAGACGATTGACTTGATCAGTTCTGAAATCCTATGGCTCGTATAATTTAACATTTTAACTAGTGATCGGATTTCTTTCCTCTCGGCCGGACAATGTTAGTTCTTTTCTATGTATATTTTCTATTAGCGGTTTTCTCTATTTGCCTTGTAACTTCTCTTATTCTATTTTTACTCCGATCACATCTAGTTTTCCCGAGAAAGATCTTCAGAAATTAAATTTACAACTTTCAGTTCTGTTGGTCAGTGTAGGGTAAAGACTTATTTATGTACAGTAATCATTGTTTTAATCTACACTACCCTTTTGCCGATTTTGATGTTG
>NW_027112709.1:0-3201 GCF_000696795.3 Halyomorpha halys | reverse complement strand
TTCTAATTTAAATTAATGTTTGAAGTACCACCAATGGGTGGTAAATCTTCCCAAGATTTTCAAGTGTATATGAAACATACTACATATTTACCTATTGTATAATTTTGTACAGTTGTAAATTACATTAAATAAATAATAAAAAAAAAATTCTGAATTATCCAGGTCTTCGCTTATCTCGAGCCCAACTTGGACAAATAACTGGAGTTTTGTCTCTCTATTTGGTAAGGGTTTTTTTCTTGTTATTTTTTTAAGGCTGTTGATGTGAGATGAGATGAGGTGTTACATTTACGTAGTATTGTGTTTATCTCTTCTAGTATTAGTGTTGAATAGTATGAAAAATCAAATTTTAATTTCTTGATTTTGCTAAGTTGATTTGTATTCATTTTTGTCTTTATGGATATAATTCTAGAAATATCAAAGGGCTTGGCAATGAAACAAGTTTGCTACTGCGCTAAGAAGAGTACTCGACCTTGGATCAACAGAAGCAGCAAAAAAACCGTTATCTCGAAACGTCGGGTACATTTCCTCTCACTGAGGCCACGTAGATAACCTTTAGGAACTACCCAGCCACCTTTCTCTAGCGGCCACCTAATTCAAATATATTTTAAACGAATTTAATAAATCATCCATTACAAACTAAATTCAAAAATATATTTATATTTAACAAAATAAATAAATAAAAATAATTATAAAGCAGACTTCTGTGCTTTCTTAATTTGAGTTTATGTGAAAGTGTGATAAAAATATGATTGAAAAAATTATTAGTTTTTAATAACTATTATGAACTAATTAATGTTGATTAGAATGAAAATAGGTAATGAAAAATCTTTCTCAACTCTGTAAGGGTTAATTAAATGCCCTCCCACACGTAATTAAGTTCTATGATCATTTGTTTTGTATATTGTTTACATCTCATTAGGAAAAATATAGGAGAGAGGAAACCTTTGGGCTGCTCAACTGTATTAGGTTGCTGAATACACAGCATATTAAATCTAGTCAGACAATTTTTTAAATCTTATAAAATATAGGCATAGTTAAGTAAATAATATATAATTTTTTTTTTAATCATTTCTGTTCTTTTAGTTTTCCTTTCTATAATTCCTTCTATCTTTCCTCTTTCTTTTTCCCCTCTTTAACATACATAGAATAAAATTCAAATATGAAATAAATAAGAACTTAAAACAAGCAATATGTATATAATATAATAGATAAAAATAATCGATAGAAACAGTGATATATATATATATACTTTAAGTAGCTTCTTACCATTTTTTTTTTTTTTTTCAAAATCCCAAAAACGTTTTGAACAGTTTGTTATGCTATCTTTTTCACGTATTGACTGATAAAATCCTAAGGGATTGTTAGAATTTCTATAAGAAAAGTCTGTTTAAAATTTCCTTAAACTTGACTGTTCTAAAGAGCAGATTCATTCTTATACCATCTTACTGGCACTATGATTTGTATTGTAATCGATTTTATCAAACAGATGAAGATAGGGATCATCCAGAGGAAGGATGATATGCATATATTGCAAATTTTATTATTTTTGTATATATTTTTAATATTTATTACTTTTTTATACCTATTTATTACTTTTATATATACATATACTTGAGCACATATTCATTACAAATTTAATCTTGTTGTATGGAACATTAAACGACGTCATGAAAAGAAGCATAGGTACAAGGTAAAATCTAAGAAATAGATAGCATATTATGTAATAAAAAGAAACAAACAACTAGAAAATCTTTATAGGTGTTGTAAAACAAGCAAAATGAAGTTAAAAAAAAATCTTCAAACCACTCAACCATTAGATTTAATTGGATGTTAAATCAGAAGTCATGTTCCTTTATATGGATCCCTAAATGGATACTAATAGATATTCGTATCTATCCATTAGACGGACGATTACGTTTAACGATAATGTCACGAAATGAAATAAAACAAGATCTTTCTGAATAACACGTAGCAACAGGACCACTTGGACGCGGCAATTCCTAAACCAGGAGCAATCAAATCGGAGAGCAGGAGCTGAAGCAATAAAACGCTGCTTCACTAGAAAGGAACATCGTCCCTCGACCGCTGTTAGGAATCGGACTTGGCGACGGGTCCAGTGACCTTTAAAGGACGGACAGTCCCAGATTGGAAAGGTCATCTAGAACTGGAGGTTCTTGAGGATGGTAATAATGTGCGGGATTCGTTCTGATCAATGGTCAACTTTGACCTTTTCGTTCCTGTCGGGGGTCAAGGAGCGCATGCCGGAGTAGTTAGCGTCTCACGCCAGCCCTCTTGTAGAGGATCGATACCATTTATTGATGTGGACTGTGGAACATCTGCAGAGGTGTGTGGTGGTTCTGGTGGAGTGGTCCAATCTAGGATATCTTAAAGGTGAATGTTTCTTGCTAAGGGTCGATTCCTTCATACGACATTAGACGATATGAGAGCGTTCAAAGCGTGCGTGCCAGGACAACGAAATTCACGACTGAAACAGCAATAGTTACACTACCGTCATTACTTTACTAATAATACAAATTTATTAGTAAAGAGATTAACTGTTTATGTTTTAAACAAATAATAATAACAATATAATACTTAGCTTTTATGACATAAACGACTTCCATATAGAGTACTCTTTTGTAATTATCAAGTAGAGTGTCTAAAATGAAATGAATCATATGATTTATTCATCCAGATATAGAGAAACCCATTACCCACTCCTTACTCTTTGTTCTTGTCTATCCTCCTAGTTCTCTCTTTCCACCAACACTATATTGTGTACAGAAGGATCCCTTTTTGTTTACAAAAGGAACAAGTTTTTAATACTCTGGAAGATAAGTCTGTACATAGTAGAATTTCTTGGCAGTCTTTTCCACCAATCATGGATATAAAGTACATTATAACACTCAACTGCTGGTAGAAATCGTAAACCAATCCCCTTCATTAGTTGTCTCTCCAGATGTAGTCTTAGGTAGCGGATATGTTCGCCTGGAGTAAGTCGAGGAATATTAAAGGATACTGACAAGAGGTGAAAATAAAATTAAAACTTATCAACTAGAGAATTATTTAAAATCTAATAAATTATTCCGATCTAGCCCGAACCCGATATTATTCCTTCCATAATAAACTCCCTAACCACCCAAACCCACTCGTTTCTAATCTTGCTTCCTCTTCCATTCCTGGCAATCCTCCGAGGCGCCT
>NW_027112708.1:0-3372 GCF_000696795.3 Halyomorpha halys | reverse complement strand
ATTAGCACTCAATTAAAGCTAGTTTAATGGACTATAAAAAAAGTTTATGACCTTTACCTTCGTAGAAATAGTAGTTTTCATGATATTTTCTAAAATAAATTGATTTATAGTTGTTCGGACAATAAATTTGATTTATGAAAAACTTTATTTCAGAAACCATTGGACGTACCGATGTCTGCTAGCCCTCAAATTAAAGCTGATTAAATTTACTACAAAATAGTTAATATGTTTATCTTTGTAGGAGTAGTAGTTTTTATGATATTTGACAAATTCAACTCTCAAAATGTTAATTTCTAGTTGTTCATATAAAATGTTGGATTTTTAAATATATATATCTCTAGATCTATAAGACGCACATATGTCTGCCAACACTCAAAATAAAGGAAATTTAACTTACTATAAAGTAGTTTACGGCACTTATCTTCGTAGAGGTAGTAGTTTTTATGATATTCACATATGAATATAAATTTGGTAAATGAAAATTTGTCCGAACAACTATAAATTAATTTATTTTAGGAAATTTCATGTAAACTATTACTCCTACGAAGATAAACATCGTAAAATACTTTATAGCTCATTAAACTAGCTTTAATTTGAGTGCTAATAGACATATGTACGTCAAATGGTTTTTGAGATATGAATTTTTTAAAATAATTTCACTAACTACTGATCGTTTAGTACGTCCCATACAACATTTTTATGAAATGTTGCTTTTTAAAAAGCCCTATCTCGAAAAGTATTTAACGTAAATAAATCTATTAGGGATTATATTTTAGCAAATTTGCTCTTCTTTAAATGACGTTCTTTAGGTTTTCTTGTGTTGATCCTATTTTTTAAGACATAGAGCTTCGAATGAAAAATTAGTTTTTTTTATCACTTTGAAACATCCGCCATTTATTATTCCCCTACCTATACTTGGCAGACTCATCAATTTTGACTATTAATTATACATAGTTTTCATTAAAGTAATCAAAAATCGGGGTGAGATAACTGCCTTTTTTCTCCTCTTGGGCTCTTGTACTAACTCGCTATAATTGTCACTTACGGTACCTTCACGTTGCATTAACAAGAGGCTTGACTACATTACCTTAACTGTACTCATATGAAGACCTTTCAATTCCACAAGGCAATCAAAGGGAGAAGATGCACTAAAGTATACATAATACATTTCTTGTAATATGTATGTATGAACTAATAATGTTATTACTCTTAATGAAGTACGTGAAAAAAAGTAACTTTTAGTTCTTTTCTAATTGTTAAACGTTTTTTAAAAATAATAATAGTTCAAACAATTGCAATATGTAATTATTAGCTACGCCTTATCATAATAATTTTTTTATTCGTTTACAAGAAAAGTACTCATAGATTGGATGAATTTAGATGTCTCTACAGCCAAAGCTACGGGAAACTTGCCCGTACTGGAATACGCAACGGAATCGGATAAAGTCAGTTTATTCCATATTATTTTATTCCCTTTTGTCAGGGGTTGTCCGGAATAAAAGTAACAACACTCATAACAAAAAAAAAATCATGCGAGCGTCCTGATATAGAACGGGAGAGCAAAGTTTGGCCGTCCGCTCGACAGGGGGCGAACAATGGCAGAACCGCCGGGTGAGGTTTTACAATGAGCTTGCTACTGGAGAAATTAGCATAGGAGCCTTTGTCAACGGCAGATGTACAGTCTGGTCAATTTCATCACGTCCTAACTCTCTCCCTCTCCCTCACTCCATCACTCTCTCGCCCCTTTGTCTCTCTTACACAAACCGAAAAAAAGAGAGAGAGAGACAAAAAAGGAAATTAGTTCATTTAGATATATCCGGACAAAATATAACTCGTTCCAGGAAAACAGAATGAAAACGTGTTCTTTTAGTCATTTTGTAGTTATAACATTTATTAAATACGGACCGTAGGTTTCGTTAGTACCGTGTCAAAGTAACGAATATGAAATCTATATAACCAAAAACATCCTTAGCTCTTTGTTAACTTTTAATATGTTCAAATAACTTTAGTATTTGTTCATATATACCATTTCAACAACTATATCCAAATTTATTAATTTGTTTGTTTTTTTATCTGGGATTAACGTCGTTATGTTCTCCGACTTAAGATTGATAAGATGGGTAACCCTGTTCGTTACCAACCAATCTTCCAATAATATAAAAAATCAGTTTTTTTTATGGGTCCGCGACGAAAAACAAATCAACCGGCTCAGGGCGGATTCGAACCGGTACCGCTTTGATATGAGAATATTATGTTGATTCAGCCACATACTATGGATTCTATGCCAAATTTATTTTAATAGGCATTCTATACTATTTTCTGAAAATTTCTTGCATTCGAATATTCTCTTCTTTTTTTATGTTATAGGTTTAATATGTATAAGAGTGTAAATGAGACTGGTGATTATTTTATTTTATTTTTTCATGTACATAGTTTGATTGTGTTCATTTTCCTTAATCTTCTGTTTGTATATATTTAGAGAGATATTTTGTTTATTTTTATGAAATCTTTTTTCATTTATTTTTTTATTTAATTTTGGTATGAATGTGATCATTCAACAATATTACCTTTTGCACAATATCGTTGTGGCAGATTGCAATATCTATCAATAAATAAAGTTTTGAAATCAAAGACATGGAAACCGAGATGAGAATCAGAAGGCTGATGTATGGGCACGAAGAGGATGAAAGAGGAATGATTGAATAAGATCTTTAAAAAAATTTGTTTAGCTACAAAAACATGGGAGGATACACGAGGCAAATGAGAGAGGTATTAAAAAGACTTAAAATTTTGATATACCGACTGTCTAGATAGAGATACGTATAGGAAAACATTGAAAAATCTCACCAATATTGGAAGAGGAAAAAAAAAAGGGTACGAAGTGGTCCGAAGAAAGAAAATGAAGACTCTTAAAGAAGCCTAACCATTGACATTTACGTAGTCCTTAGTGGCCGATACGTGATAAAAAAAAATAATAAAGTTTTATAAATTTAAAAAAAAAATATGTGTAATAAAGTGATGTAAATAATGGCGAATATCTGCTTCGATTTATAGGGGGATAGATGCGATGGGGAAATCGAAGTGAGCTGAGAGCGTAAAAGGACAAGTTGATGTACTTAGCTTGGACATGTAATTTCGTTCTGGACTCAAAGGGTTATTCAGTTGTCTGGATACGTCTGGAAAATTTGAAACAGTGAAAATTTTTCTTATGATCAAAGAATTCCCACATATGAAGTGGGATCTGAATTAATATTTTTTCTGTTTTTCTTTCATTGTTTATTAAAGCTAAGCTAGATTAAGTTAAAATAAGTTTAAGTTCTGTTGTTTGCTTAAATTTTTCTTTGTGTCAAAGATTTTTCTTCTGATCAAAGA
>NW_027112707.1:157645-158060 GCF_000696795.3 Halyomorpha halys | reverse complement strand
CATAGATAAATAAAGTATTTCTCTCTCTCTCTCTATTCATTTTTTATTACTGCTAAGAATGCAAAATGGTTAATTAGTTAGCCAAGGTTGACAATGGTTAATTAGTTAGTTAAACTAAATCAAATTTACTTAACTATTTCGCACCAATGGAATTCCATTGGGAAGAGGATCTGATAAGGAAGGATCTATCCATGCGGTTCGGTGGGCTGTTGTAAATAAGTCTGAAAAACCTGGAACGGGTATTGCAGGAAAGGTCAGAAAATTTGAATTGAAGAACAGAGATGTATGACAGACGGTGGGTTTGGAAAACTTGGTAAAGAAAGGATACAAGGAATTACTTTCAGGTAAGGTTAATGCCGCTTTAACTCCTCATAAAACGGGATATGAAGATGTCCCTGGCGATCCAGAAGATTAA
>NW_027112707.1:156625-156985 GCF_000696795.3 Halyomorpha halys | reverse complement strand
TATACACATATATACAACAAGTAAATTTGCTGTAGGTGACATAGTGACATGATACAAACATGTGGAGAATCTACCCACTGATAGAACTTCAATAATTAATATATAAAAACTAAAAAACTGTTTGTTTATATGTTAGTTGATAGTGTAAAGTTGATCTAAAATAATATAAATGAAATTGTAACAAAATATGGTAATTTGACTTGTAATGAATCCCCTGGGCGTAATAGCCAACGTTTTTAATAAAGAGGATGTGAGTTGTAAATTTATATTTAATATTATCCTTGAGGATATTTGAATTGGCCGAAACGTTGGACTGCTGATGATATAATAAAGGGTGTTGAGACTTAACATGGATACCAA
>NW_027112707.1:153475-155105 GCF_000696795.3 Halyomorpha halys | reverse complement strand
AAAAAACTTTCATTACCAAACTAAATCCGATAAAATCTGACATTATGAAAACATAAATCCTATTGAAGCTTACATGAGATGAGCTGGTTTTGATTAGAAATTAAATTGCGGACTTAAACTGGTAGTAATTTCAATTGATTTAATTAAAGTAAATTAATAATTCGAAATGTGAGCTTTTCTCTGATTAGGTCCATTTAAAAACCAAAGCAAATGTATTGAACTATTAATTAAGACTTACGACCGAAGTTCATCATCCTTACAAATTTTAACTACAGTAATTAGTTTTATCTAGTTTAATTAATATTTTTAATGGACTTTAAGCCCATGATTCATAGAGCAGTGAAACTACACTTGAATTTACAGAACAATATTAATAGTGATAAATAAATGTAAGTATCTAGATGTTCATGTTTCTTATCACCTATATAATAAAGATGGCAGTGCCTATAAAGTCGAAAGTATTATTGAAATGAAAAACATTTTATTATTCAGGAACTAGGTCCCTTTAGAACAATTAAAATTTGCACAGTATATGGGTCAAAAACAGTCTGGCCGCAATTAATTACAACGCATATTATAAGTGCATATTAATGAATTTAGATAGATAAAAAACAAACCAAAAAGGTATTTATAATATTTAAAAATAAGAAATGCTAAACGAAAGAAGTAATTCTTAAGTTATTAGTTCAGAAGCTTGGTATATACCAGAGTTAAATTGGAAATTAATATTTTCAACGATTAATATTGTTCATTTGCTGCAACAATTTCATAACTCAAAATTTACAATTTTTCAAAAGATGCCTTTGAAGTTTCAAATACCTTATTGCTTTATACGAAATTATAATCGCCTACTTTAAAGATCACGTTACTGCAGTTGTTAGAAATTAAAAAATCATGAATTAAGCACATGACGTAAGCGAATGAACGAAATCTATCAAGATATACTCTATAAATAAAATATCTCTTAATTGTTTATTAAAATAATAATTATAAAAGAAAGAGTAAGTTATTAGGTCAGAATCTTGGATACAAGAGTTAAATTTTTCTTGAGATAAGAAAGATATATATATATATTAAATTCTAATGGCTGTGGGCCCTGCAGAAATGCTTTAACCAGCTCAAATATTTGCCCTGACCCAAATAGTTCTGTTTTATCCAGCTACAATAAAGTAAGTATCTTATATATATAAGATATATATATACATTTATATATTCCTTTTGCATAGATCGCTATGCATATGTATAGTATTAAATTCAGTTGACTGCAGAACTTCATTCTTATCAGCCCTGACGAAGCCCTGCGAAATTGGACGAAACGTTGGTTAACAAAAAATACTTTTCTTTTACTATTTTGATATCTTTATTGACCGCCACCCGGACTATCTTCCTCCAACATAGTATTAAGTGTTCTTATAGCAAAAAATACCCCACAAATCAAATAGTTAATTTACAAAATTCTTAACTATAAAGTAGAAGAAAAATAAATAAATAAATATACATTATACATTACATACATAACATATAAGCATCCCTACACATATGCATAGTATTAAATGTTCTTATAACAAAAAATACCCTATAAATTAACTATTTGTACTATATATATAAAAAAAAAAAATAATTCTCAGCT
>NW_027112707.1:150953-151824 GCF_000696795.3 Halyomorpha halys | reverse complement strand
GTGTAGGTCCCTTAATTCAGCGTTGTGTAATCTTCTAAATTCTCCCGTTAATTCATCCTTTTTCGGTCCGAATATTTTGCATAATACTTTATTTTTGAAAACCCTAAGACGCTTCTCACCCCTTAGTGTAAGAAGCCACGTCTCACATCCATAAAGAACAGTGGAAAGGATAATGCTTTTTTTAAGTTTTTCGATAGAAGGCGCAAACTAAATATATCACATAGCTTACATTTAATATTCACGTTAAATACGTAAGAGATCTTAGCGGATTTTCTGAGCAACTTGTTTTATAACCTGTCATTCCAAAACTTCATGTTGTTGTTTACTTATAAGTTTTCATTAAGATTATTTATTACAACATGGTTGAATTGAGGAAAAAGTTGAAGTTATCTGATAGTTAGGCCACTGAGTGTCTTGTTCATCGTCTAATTTGTGAGGAAGAGAATTCAAATGAGCTAATTGACAACTTCATTACATTATTATTATTGTCATCCATTGCTTTATTAGTTTTAAAAACATACAGAACAATACTAACATACAATCTACGAGCAAGTAACCTAACACAACATTAAATAAAACGGTGACGAACTTAGCTGGTCTGTTGCGTGACGTCTATCTCCATTTAACAAACCGAGTAACAGACTCTCGATCATGTTATATGTTAACATGTTAAACTAAAGATCATGAATACCCCTAATATGTCCTCCTGATAAAGTCACATTAAGTAGTTTGTGAAGAGCCGGAGGTTTCTCCTTCTTCCATGTTGCAGTCCGGACGATTATCCACAGCATAGAATTTCAAAACTTTTTTAGATGGCACTTTGTACCATCGGTGAAGAGGATAAACAAGAGGGCGCCGAAGAGGAGCTCTA
>NW_027112707.1:149472-150903 GCF_000696795.3 Halyomorpha halys | reverse complement strand
GATTATCCACAGCATAGAATTTCAAAACTTTTTTAGATGGCACTTTGTACCATCGGTGAAGAGGATAAACAAGAGGGCGCCGAAGAGGAGCTCTAGACAGAGTATGCTTTTATAAATTTATAATTTTAACAGGAGTGTATGGGCCATGATGATGTCAGAGATAGTGTAGGCGAAAGGATGTCTTCCGGACAGTTTTTGATTTCTGATATCAATGGGATCAAAACTACAACGAGGATAAAATCTATCTGATATTAAATACTACTTAATTTCTCATTGATTCACCGACTTTAATAAAAATCTTTAAAAAAAAATGTTATTTTGGAGAAAATCGAAAAAAATGTGAAAAATCGATTCTATAAAGTGGCCCTTCCGATTAATCGATTTTATCGAAAACGTTGCTATCAACATTTTGCGAGACCTGCTTATTTTGACTCAGGTGACCTCAAACACTCGTTTATTTCCGTGGAAAAATCTAATTCGAAATTTTATACGATCGAAATAATACCCTTACTATGTATTCCATATATATAAGTGAAAGCGAAACAATATTATGGAGGTTTCTTATAAGGATAAGTAAGATTAACAATAGTCACTTAATTTTTTTTCATCTTTCCTTCCCTTCCAGCAACACGGATGCCGAGAACACAATATGAACTGTATGCTTGTATGAGATCAGTAAATAGTCATTTATCTAATTATTATTATTTGCAATTATTGATTACTTTAATTGATAAAATAATAATTTCAATCACATAAAACTATAATTTATTAATCTATATAAATAGTTTTAGAACTAAAGGCGTCACAAACCCTCCGCAGCCTATTCCCATTCGACTGCGGTCTGACACAACAGATCAATAGACTGGCACTCAAGAACAAAGTCATTCTAGACCTTTCTTCAACTTTACTAGCCAAGTTGTCGTATATATGTATCCAAAATTTAGAACGCACATCTTTTCAGTTTGTATAAAAACGTTTTTAGTGATCGCCCTGTAATATTTTATTTTACATATAACTTATAATGATAGAAATGGGCAGTAAAAAACTGAGTTTAATTAGAAAAATACCATATGAAGAAGGCAGATATTGTTAAAGAAGAGAACAGTTGAACACTTACATCCGGAACAGTTAGAAAATCTTCAAACCACGAATTGAAAACTTAATTAATACCTCCCTCTATGATTTAATGTGTGAAGTTACTTATTGCCATAACATCCTTTGTCATTCTTCCTTCGGCCATACTTGTTTGTAATGTATTTTTCCCATTTTCGGGATTGCTTGGACGGGTTAAACGTTTCAAAGAGAAATTTAATTAAGTGATCTGAATATGACAATTTACAATTCAAAAACTACCTATGATGTACAGTCTCATTAATAACGAATTTTTTTTGCACTTTTATTTAGACCTATAGGGAAGCAAAGATAACTAAA
>NW_027112707.1:136556-149217 GCF_000696795.3 Halyomorpha halys | reverse complement strand
GATATTACAATCTGCCACACTATTGTGGACAATAGGTAACAGTGATGAATGATCACATTCATACTAAAATAAAATAAAATAAGAATGAAAATAAATAAATAAATGAAAGAAATTAAAAAAACAAAAGGATATAAAAATAAAGAAAATCTCTCTTAAAATGTATACAAACAGAAGGATAAAGAAAATGAACATAATCAAACTATGCGTATGAAAAATTAATAAATAAAATAAAATAATACAATATATAGTTACATTTATACTCTTATAGTGTCATATTTACACAATCGACCTGAGGATCCCAGAGTCCACTCTATCACACAGGAGCTCAAAAGATCCCAGCGCATCCATCTCGCCACATCACTGGTAGTGAGCCAGTGAAGGCTGAGCAAGTGCACTAAAGCCGCAAACACTCAACTTGAGTGGAGAACCTGACCATTGCCAGAACTCCAAAATTGTTTTTATATTAATACTACTTTTATTTCTTCTTTGCGTTCATCAGTAAATAATTTTCTTTTTTACTTATATTTACATAATTTTAACCCTACCAATGCAGTTTTACTTTACAATAAGTCGCTTGGCTATTGCCGTTTCAACCTTCTAGGTGGGCTATAGGGATGGGTAGAACTAGATAAGGTTTGAACCAAAGGATTAGGATGGTTGGAAAGGTTTATATGGAATTTTGAGAATTTGGTTGGTATGAAGTGAAGAACAAAAGGGATATGAAGGTCATGGTGTAGTGTAGTCAATATATAGAGGTGCAATTTAGAAAAAAAAATGCAAATGAGGAATAACCAGACTAGTCACTAAGAAGACCAGTCACACATGCCTTCTTAATTAATCATCCATCATTTTGCGATGATAGTATCAAACAAGCTCTTATTACGATATAGTACTGAGCGTTTTTGTAAATCAATAGGTTTGTTCCAACTAACGGTTTAATAGTCAGAAAACTGGCAGATGTATTTGTAGTAGAGATTTGATGTTCCGACGATTACGGTACCAAATATCAAACTACCGATATTTGTTCCAACGAGCACAAATCCCAAGTTGAAAACTGTTTAGAAGAAAGAAATATCGTACAATCTGCCTCAGTTCGGGGCAATAAATATTATTGTTATAATTATTCATTCATACAAGATATATACACAAAAAAACGAAAGAAAGAAAAGTAAGTGACAAAATAAATACAGAATAAAATTAAATAACAATAATAATGTTATAAACTAATTAAAGTAAAATAATAATAATAAATACTTAGCGAACCCGAAGGTTCGATGCCGATACCACCAATCGCTGGCTATATACATCTGTCCAGTGACCCCTCCAAACCCAAATCTACTATATCAGTCCTAATGCAATCCTCCCATCTACGTTTCGGACTAGCTCCCCGTCGGTTTAGTTTTTTTTTAACATTTAAGGAACCCTCCCCTTGCTAAGTCCCACAACCTTAAACGTCCTTGTTATTCGCCACATTGCAACAACCTCAATTATATTTACTGGGTGAAGTTCTCTCAATTTGGTGTTGTGTAGCCTTCTAAATTCTCTAGTTAAATCATCCTTTTTCGTTCCAATTATTTTACGTAATACTTGATATAATTTACGTAATATATGGTGCAAGTTGAAAATTAAACAATTAAAAAAAAAATTAACGATAAGCATAAATAAAAATACAAATCGAAATAAAAAGTATAATTAAATAAGACTGATTAAATAGTAACTAATTAATTTATGTACGAGATAAATTAAATTTAATTTAATAATCTACCAGGCTCAGGATTCATCTATGGAACTAACCTATTATGTAATTGGTTTGTAATATTCTAACTTTAGACATTAAGTAGTATATAATGTTATTAAATCTTAACCCTTTTTTGCAACTGGGATAAAGAAGCTATCATTTATTTAATTATTTTCTTTTTTTTTTTTTTTTTTTTTTTACTAGATGTCTGGACGTCTAACAAAAAGGAGTAAAAACACTGGGGAATTTAAAAACTTTAATTACGTTTTGTAATTTTCTCGATTTTTCAGAAGCCAATTATGTTGTCAGTCAAAAGTTTTCCTAGGGTAATTTGAGAACTTAACACTTACAGGAATAAGACACACACAGTTCGTCTTAAAAACTTTTCTAAAGTTATTTTATTTTATAAGTTATTTTTATTACGTAACATTACTTAAATATTATGTAAATACCTTATATTTATAAACAATATTACCATGGATCATAGGTTTCATTCACACCATATTTACAAATATATAAATTAAATTATAAAAAATAAGAAATAAAATAAAATAATAATTAAATAAATCAGAATTAAGCTTAAAGTAAAATAATATCTTAACAGAATCATTCCTCAAAAGCCAATTAAAAATAAATAAATAAAAAAAGTTAAGTCTATAACATTTTTTATTATTATATTTTGTGTTCTTTGAAATATCAGTAGATTTAGATTAATGGAATGTAATTTTAAATAAATAAATAATCGACCTTGATATGTAGACCACTGAAATATGGACTACAAAATATCGATTTTTAAGTCTATATCGAACATAAAAATCTATATTGTCTCGAATATCGAATGGGAACATCAATTAATGACACAATGGAGTGTAACTGTGGTTGTCGATACTATCGGAAGGAATTTAGGTTTTCGAAATTTTATTATAAGTACTTCAATATAACAATCGACATTCCAAATTAATATATTTTAATTCCAAATAACTAACTGTTCTTTTTTGTTCCCCATTTAGTGACTTCGATTTTTTTTTTATATTCCAAATAAACTAATATATATATTTATTAGATATACCTAACCCTTTAATTATATTACATTATTATTTTAGTCGTGTTCATTCCACACTTCTCCATGTTTCAAGGAATTTATTTGCTCCATTATTATTAATTTATTAGTTAAACTATTATCATTCTCTTTATAAGTTGATGTGATATGTTTTGTAACATCCTATACATTATTATTTATCGCACATTGTTCAGTATGACATCAAATATGACCAAGAAAACGCGACTTTCGAGAAATTTGTTTGAATGGGTTTAAGCTTGGAAGATCTATGAAATATCACAACCCTCGAAGAATGGTGTCGAAATTGGAGGATAAAAATAAATCCCATCAAATCATCTTTACTCTTCGTCGTAAACCTGCCGAGTGCCCTACAGTATACTTTAATAATGTGGCTCTTACCCCTGTAGAGCAGATTCGTTATCTTGGACAACACCTTGACAAACGACTAACCTGGAATGCTCACACAAGACTGAAAAGACAGGAAACTGCACGCAGATTCCGACTATTACAGCACTTACTAGACAAACTGTCTAAACTTCCACCACATTACAAAAGACTGATCTACATGACAATAATAAAGCCCATCTGGACATACGGAGTTGAGCTTTGGGGCTCCACTAAACCTTCGAATTCCTCTCGTATTCAATCCTTACAATCCAAAATCCTTCGTAAAATCCTCAATGCTCCTTATTTTGTTACTAATAAAACCATCCATAAAGACCTAAATGTTCCTTATGTAAGCGATCTAGCCCGAACCCGATATCATTCCTTCCATTATAAACTCCCTAACCACCCAAACCCATTAGTTTCTAACCTTGTTTCCTCTTTCATTCCTGGCAATCCTCTGAGGCACCTGAAAAAAAGATGGCTTCGTGATCTTTTATAGTAAAATGTTTTTGGAGTTCTACTACTGGGTAGTTTCTGTACATTCTGTATCATGTAATTATGATCTTACTTCAAATTTGCTTGTTGTATTTTATATAGTTGTAAATGTCAATAAATAAAGAAATAAAAAAAATATATATATATTTAGAAGTGAAACCATCACATCCAATGAACAAAACTAAACAAGCTGTGTTATGAAGTCCTTCCCACCCAACTTATTCGCCATACTTATCTCCAACAGATGTCCATCTATTCAGAAATTTGGACATCTTCCTTAGAAGTTAAATTTTTTAAAATGATTCTCAGGTAAAAAAGGGCATTTTCCGACTTAATTTCTTCACAAAACCCTGAATTTTTCAGTTCTGGGATATAAAAGTTGATAACAAGATGGAGAAACTGAGGTTAAATGTATTTAGTAAAAATGTTTTTATTTCATGAAGTTGTTTTACTAAATAAACCTTTTTGTGAAAACTGACATTTCATATGAGATGACCCAATATTATTCTATTATTTGCTGCATTTTTCAAATTACCTATATTTCATTTTTTATTATTTTTTTTTTTCAGTAGTATTTGTAATTTAGCTGTATTGTTTAAATTAAAGTATTACTTAATTATTAATTATTAAGCAATAATTCCCTAATCTCTACAGTTTTAGTTTATAAACCTCCACAACGACGCAGTAATTAAAAGTGTTGCAAACAAATACTTTATTTTATTTTTATTATTTGAGTATGTTATTTTGACACTGGCCGATAGATGTTGCCATCTGGTCATATCCCATTTCTTATAATATACTGAATAAAAGAATAAACATAAAATTGTTAGAAAGATCACTAAAACTTCGTAAGAGACTTACACATCTATATAGAAGTTGTAGTAAAAAAATTGGGGATTTATAAACATCTAGTACAAAATCACAGGAAAAGAAAAAAAAAATTATTTAACTCCAATTAAGGGATAAAAATAGCTTCAATGAAAACTACAATACAGTTAAAATTGATGAATTTTGATCAAAATTGATGAATGCCAACCAAGGTAAAGGGGAATCAAAAATACAAAATTGCTTTTCGCTTTTTTTTTTTTAAGTAAAGAAACAATTTTGCGTTATTTTCGGTTGGAAAAAAGTAAAAATTTTAACTTTGGGATACAGTAAACATAATTTATTTTATTCGAGAAAAACATAAAATTTTCGCTCATTTTTATTCGTAGCTCCGTAGCCCTAAAAATAACACAACACTAAAAAACCTGAAAGTACTTAATTTAGAGTATTTTTTTTTTTTTATATGAGCGTTAATAGTTCTAGAAATAGTTTGTCAAAAAGCAACATATTTTTTTTATGTTACAAAACAGCGCTAATTCCCTAATCTTCTAGTGTGCCTCAGGGTAGTTCTTTGGTACTATCCTTTATGCAGTTTTTACAACTGACATCCCAACCCATCCTAACACTATCTTCACCACGTATACCGATGACACGTGTCTATTGTCAGTGAATAACCCTTCCATTGTATCCCTTCGTTGTAAGTACATGACATCCTGACATCCCCCAACAGTATCCTTTAATTATATCCCACTTATTCCTGTCAAACAGATTAGTTACATAGGACTGACATGGAATCCTCACACAAGACTGGAAAGTTAAGAAAATGCTCTTCGGTTCCGAATATTACAGTACTTACTAGATAAACGATCTAAACTTCCAATCCATTACAAAATACTGATGTACATGACTGTAATAAGGCCTATCTGGACAAACAGAGTTGAGCTTTGGGGCTCCACTTAAACTTCGAATTCCTCTCGTACCCAAACCTTACAGTCCAAAATCCTTAATGCTCTTTACTTTATCACAAATCAAGTCATCCATCAGGACCTCAATGTTCCATATGTTGTCGATTTGGCCGGAACCAGGTACCAATGCTTCCATAATAAACTTCCTAAACAACCAAATCCACTTGTTCCTAGCCTGGCACATAATAATCTTCCTAGGAATAAGAAAAGAAGATTGTCTCGAGATCTTCTCCTCTAGAAATGTTATTGGAGTTCTATGAATGGGTAGATTCTCCACATGTTTGTATCATATCGTTTTATCATTAACAGCAAATTTACTTGTATATATACAATATATACATGAATATATTTTTATACAGTTGTAAATAACAATAAATGAATTACAAAAAAAAAAAAATAATGTTACAATACCAAAAAAAGCAATACTTCTTGAATCAATCGTTGCTAATAACATGGAAACTGATGCTGCTGCGAAGATATATGTTATCAACTACATAATGTTGTTATCAACTAGTTCATTTAACTAGCTTCAATTTGGGTGCTGATTAGCGACTGTACGTCAAAAAGTTTCTATAGTTTTTCGATAAATCAAAATTTAGAAACAGCTACCATTTCAGCCAAGTGTGGTTAACTTTAATTTTGACTAGTAACTGTATATAGTTTTCATTAAAGTAATCAAAGTGGTGAAATAGCATCTTTGGACTATTATGAACAACTGGAAAATTAAGGTTAGAAAGCTTGGACGTCGTACATGTGAACATAACTGGGATGCCTGAACCATTAGGTCAGAATAGGATATGACATAACATGTTCTGTGAATGACATAAAAAAAAAAAAAATTGTTACCATGAAATTAGTATGTAATTCTGATAGTAACTATAATCAAATATCTATTTCGTGGCGTAAATCGAACATTTGACATTGACATTCAATAAAAATCCTTGGAACATATTAACATGCGATCCATTAAAACATTGTGATTTAGTTATGTAATGTTGGATTTGAAAAAATTAAATTACACATCGACTGCACATTTCCGAAGGATACATAGCTGCTTGTATCTGTTTGAAGAATTTAATTATTAATTTATCATTTAATTACGTTTTATTATTTGGAAAAGGAACCTTTGTATTCGGACAGAAAACGGTAAAAAAAAGTTGTATACTCAGAATCAAAAATTTTAGACATTAAGAAACAAATTTCGTGTTTGTCGGCCTGTAATAAAATTTGTGTTCGGCTATAATCAATCGATTTTGAGGACACTTTCAGAGATTTTGCCTAATGGTATCTTGTTGGTCTTTTATTTATCTTGGAGTTCAGCTCTGGCCGTTGACAGGCGCACATTTTTGTGAATTTATTTTGTCAAATATCATACAAATTACTACTCCTACAAAGATAAATATAATTATCTATTTTGTAGTAAATTTAACTAAAATAAATTAACGTCCAATAGTTTCTGAAATGAAGTTTTTCATAAATCAAACTTATCGTCCGAACAACTATAAATCAATTTATTTTAGCAAACATCGTGAAAACTACTATTCCTACGAAGGTAAAGGTCATAAACTTCTGTATAGTCCATTAAACTAGCCATTTAATTTGAGTGCTAATAGATATCTGTACGTCACATAATTCCTGAGATATAGATTTCTCAAAATAAATTAACTTACTACTAATATTTCAGTAGATTTTTAAGAAATTTTGTTTTTTAAAAAGCTATATCTCGAGAATTATTGGACGTAAATAACTCTTTTAGGGCTAATGTTTCAGCAAATTTACTTTTCTTTAAATAAAGTTCTCTTAGATTTTCTAGTGTGGTTGGTAGTTTTTAAGATATAGATAAAAATTAATGTTTTTATAAGGTTTTGAAACAGGCGCCATTTTTTATTCCCACTTCCTATACTTGGCAGACTCATCAATTTTGACTAGTAATTATACATAGTGTTGCGAAGCATTCCCTGGTAGTATTATCATATAATTGTTATGTGTATGAAATAATTTTCATATGTAAAAAAATAATTAAGTTAAAAACCGTTCGATTTAATCCACCAAATGATCATTATTTTCTATTTAGAATTTTTATCTAATACTATCCTTTTTTTTTCCTTTAATAAAAATAAAAATGGTGACCAAAAAATAATTTAAGCTGGTTAAATTTTTTTCGATAATTAATTATACCACGCCAACATTGTATTCTATAGATGTAAGAATCTAAGTGTTCATTCTATACATTTTTTATCGTAGAACAAGTTATTCGAACAAATATAGAAGCTTTAAGAATCGGTTTCACCAACACAGTTCACAGTTTAAACAACGATTTCCTAAATCTCGGAGAAAATAAAAATGATCCATCGTACCATAAAACTTAATCTTCAAATCTGGCAGTAAACTTCATCGGTCAATGATAACCGGTTAAGCTGAGATTTAGATGGAATCTACGTTTTAAATATGTAACCATATAAGGAACCTTCCATAGTTTAAGTTAGATCTGTTATCTTGGGAAGGTACATTGTATAATTCCGTTCCTCTTCAAATTCAATAAGGTGGATTTGATCAAGTTAGACGATTTTATAGATGACGAAGATTTCAAATCAATTTTTACACTGGTGGAATGAAGATTTTTTTTTTTTAGCGATTTGGCAAAAATTACTGTTGAATGAATTTTAAATTTAATTGAAGAAACAATTTATAACTTGGAATTGCAGTTTGGTAGCTATGCGAGTTTCAGGTAACCTTGGTAACCGGCAAACTAATCTTCAAACCAGGTCGCTAAGTTACCGGAGTTTTACTAAACTCTCAGACAAATCTAAGTTATACCGGTCCTTAATAATAAAAAGCAGACTTAGTAATAAGTCTATTTTGTAATATGTATAATCGTAAAAACAATTTGAACAGCGAATTATCCTCTCCTGTTGTAATAGTATAAAATATTATGCTAATGATACTTATTTACTATGATAGATACAAAAATATTATATTCTCCAAAATTGAATTCAAAGTAATAATTTATCTTAAAATACATAATGAAAAAATCTATCGGTCCTTTTATTTAAGTTCTGTTATTTATTATTTTATTTAAGTTCTTAAGTTCTATCGGTCCTTTTATTTAAGTTCTGTTATTAAAACTTATTTTATCAAACAATTGAAATGAGTCATTTAATTTTAATAATTTGACAAGATTCGTTTTTCCTTTATGCGATTACTTAATCAAGATGAATCATGCCTCAAAAAACTTTAGCATTCAACTTGACCTTTAATTACAGTTTTATTTATTCATTGACGTGGCTAAGGGGATTATTAACGAATTAGGAAAAAGGATGTTCTAAATTATGGGTAAGGCGTCTATGGGGGGAGGGAGGGGGAGGATATTTATGTGGGATTTAAAATGAGGATAAGATGATTTGAAGAATGAGACTGACAAATTAAACTGAATAGAATTGGAAACAATTAGAGAAAAAGAAGTAACAATAGAAGAGTGAATTTGAAACGATTTCATTTAACTGATTAACATTAAACATTTAAAAGATTAACATTAGAAAGATGTTATTTCTTGGATGAAAGAAATTAGTTGGCAAAATTTGCAAGACTAATGGTTCATCACGAGAGACAACAAGTTAAGAATGATCCAACAGGCAGTGGAACGTCCAACGAGAAACTTATTTCTGCTACGGAGAGAAGATGTGGTATTAACCCGTCTTTGAATAGGCCATACTCGACTCATCCACGGTCATTTCATGAAAAAAGAAAATACACCGATATGTTGCTACTGAGGAAATGATCTCACCGTTAGGCACATTCTCACTGAATGTATGGCACACGAATCACACTGATTCTCTTCAGATTTACTGGAGATGATGAGAGAAGATCCCACAACTACAAAACTATTTTACTTTTTAAAAATCATTAATATCTATGATCACATATAGTCTGACTCTAATTCCACCATGTATAAGCAGATGCATAATTTAATATAGCAATTTACTAACTACGACAATTTTAATTGTAACTGTAATTGTAATTGTAAATTAATAATTGTAATTGCAATTATAAATTTGTAACTTTCTCACTTAGTAATTGTAACTTTATGAATATGTCAATTGTAATCTACTAACTTTGTAAACCCAGTGTAAATGGCCCTGATTAACTGATTAACAAGTTCAAATCCATTAATAATTTATAATTAACTAGCAGAACCGGCAATGTTTGGCTATTGCTATATTTAAAGATGTATGTACTTTAATTTAATACTATTGAAACTTTAATAACAATTAATATATAGATGAAGTGATAGGATGGTAATTATAGTAACATAGTAACAGCTAACTTCAGTGTATACGTTTTGAGCTTGGCGCCAAAAATGCTTAATTTTTTTTACTTGGGAAAATCCTGATTATTTTTTGGATCAGCAGAGATACACACATAACCCAGTATTACGCCGAGCTGAACTAGCTCTATCCATCTTTCCGATGCAGTATTTCCTAGCTTATTTTCTATTCTAAGTATTTAGTACTCAACGCCACTCCTATATCGTAGAAAACCTGCAATTCAAATTCTCAATCCAATCCCGTACTACCAGGTCCCGTTTTTCTGACATCTACCCTCCACCTCACCGAACTGCTGCGTTTGATAAATCATTTTTTTACCCGAGCTGCAACTGGAACTCCATTCCCTCTATCATACGTCATGTACCAACCCTCGTTTGAAACCCTTATATTTAACTACCATTTACTTCAGCAATCTAATCCGATATTATAATAGTACAGACATTTTGTAACTACCTTTTTGTTTTGTTTTTTATATATTTAGTCAGTTAGTTTTTAATTTTTTTTTCTTCTTTGCTTCTAAAATTATTTATACGAGAAGACGGTTGGGGGTGCGGTCAAAATAAAACACAAATAAGTTGATGTAACTTGTTTAATTGTGCCAACGTTTAGGCTAGCCTTCATCAGGGCTAAGAACAGAACAAGATAACAACCAATGAATATAAAAAATATAAACAGAATGACATAAAGTGAATAATTTTACAGAATGGAATTAATAAAATAAAGTGATGAGAGAAGTGGAAAATAAAATGTATACATAGGTAATTGAATAAGAAGATAAAATAACATAATTAAGGAAATAAAATAAAAAATGAAGTTATAATGCAAAGAAGTATGAATATTGTATGAGTATGAAGAATATATTAGTTATTAATAATTTAAAAATTAAAATATGGAAAGAAAAAGAAAATTGAGAGAAAGAAAATATATGTAACCATAATAATTGATAAATAGGCAAAATATAAGTAAAGTTTAACAAAATAAATTAATAGAAAAAAATATATTATTTTGAAAAAAAACAATAATAATTTATATACAATTTTAATGTAGGCTATAATTAAGTGTGGTCACACTGTTTTTTTTTAGCCAATATATTATTGTAAAATTAAAATTATCTTCGTAATTGTTCTAAAAGGACCTAATCCCACAATAATAAACTATTTTTCATTTTAATTTTTCAACATTTAGCAAAAGCCCCGTCTGATGAGCGGTATAAAGTACGAAGAAACGAAAATTTATTTTTATATACTAGATGAAGTGATAAGAAAATATAGCGGTAATTATGGTAACATTCAGAGAACGCACTGCAAAAATAAACGAATCAATTCGCAGTATAAACGTTAATAGACGTCCGATTTAAGTGTTTTTTTCTTATTATTTTAGACAACTTGACTATCTATAATATTGTCATATATATACTACATTAACTATGAATAGTTTTTATATAATGACCCCCATTGTGCTTCAGAGAGAGAGAGAGATAAATACTTTATTCGTCTATGCTGCCTAAATACATCAGGTTGCAATATCATACAGCATACTTATCAATCCGTAATCGAACATATATAATTACCCGGTATAATAAGATATAAAGAAAACAATTTTTTTTCCCCATAGGTTTCCTTTTACAATCAATTTCGGTCTATACACCAAATACAAAAATTTCAATTCATTCCTGATAATTTTTTAATTCAACCGATGAACAAATACGCTCTCCGGAATTCAACCTCCTAGATCCTCTTCAGTGACCCGCTAAACAAATTCAATATTAGAAGGCAATGTGAGATCAGACCATCATTTATAGTACAGCAGTAGATCAGTTTACCAAAAACAAATAAATAGATACATTTTACGAGAATAAGACCAACACATAGATTCAAAGGAAAACACAATAAAAAGTAATTAAAACTATATTGAAACAATTCAGATCGACTTACCTATCAAAGAGTGGTAAAAGATTTTTCAGAAGTAAAACAAATTTGATATTCGTTTTTAGCACATTGTGAAACTATTGGATACAATTTTTTTAAAAAATCGGCAAATAAACGTTTTTGGTCCAACATTTTCGTCTAATTTGATTTCTTTTGAAAAATTCAAAAAATATAATTAACTTCAACACGACTCAACCAATCTACACCAAACTTAGTAGTGGTTTAGAGCTTTCTAAATTGCAACAAATGGCACAAACCGGACACAATTAAACAAATTAGAATCGAAGATGTAAAATAGAACGTTTGAACAGTTTTTCTTTATATGAAACTAATATTTTGCATTATAAGGGCATTAAATCTCGCTAATGTGGGTTCGAAGAGCAGACATTCAGCTTTCCAACGATTTTATTAAAAAAATCGTCCAATAAATGAAGGTGAAAATACTTTAATTTTTAATTTCGTTGAAATATCGTATTTGAGGATTTCAGGCGACGCTAAAAACGAAAATGATCTGCCTTTTCCAAAAAAAAAAAAATTTGGTCTACTTTATTCCGTGCCACATTATATTTTTATAATTTTTCGTAAATACGATAGAGCTTAATAGAGTCAGTAATACTTTTCTTATTCCTTGGAAAGAGACGAATCCCTGGTGTACAATAACAGTGAAAACAAGGGGAAAATCCTGAACTGTTAGCAAAAAGCCTCATAACATGGGACGTGTACTTCTTATATGAAGTACGAAAAGATAAGAACTACTTTTTATACATTAGATAACGCTCTTTTTCCTTAATCCATTAATAATTCGCTAAACCACATTACTGAATAAATAAAACTGCAATTAAATGCGAAGTTGAATACTAACCTCGTTTGGAGATATGATTCGTCTTCATTAAGAATTTGTGTAAAAGAAAACATTAATCAGTTTCGAGCATTATTAT
>NW_027112707.1:109746-136506 GCF_000696795.3 Halyomorpha halys | reverse complement strand
ATATGTATGAGATTATTCATCACTATTACCTATTGCCCACAACTGTCTGGCAGATTGTAATATCTATCAATAAATAAATCTATCAATCAAAAAAAAAAAAAATCCTTAAATACAAATTTCCGATAAAATCTAAACGCCTAATTTGATTTCTATTGAAAAATTCAAAAAATATAATTAACTTCAACACGACTCAACCAATCGACACTAAATTTAGTAGTGGTTTAGAGCTTCCTAAATTGCACCAAATGGCACAAACCGGACATAATTAAACAAATTAGAAGCGAAGATGTAAAATAGAACGTTTGAACAGTTTTTCTTTATTTGAAACTTATATTTTGCATTATAAGGGCATTAAATCTCACTAATGTGGGTTCGAAGAGCAGACATTCAGCTTTCCAACGATTATGTTAACGTAGGAATTGGATAAAATGCAGAGGAGTATGAACGATGGTCACCAAATAAAAAAAAATAATAATCGTCCAATAAATCAAGGTGAAATTTTTTTAATTTTTAATTTCGTTGAAATATGACATTTGAGGCTTTCAGGCGACGCTAAAAACGAAGATGATCTGCCTTTTCCTAAATAAAAAATTGTTGATCTACTTTACTCCGAGCCTCATTATGTTTTTATAATTTTTCGTAAATATAATAGGGCTTAATAGAATCAGTAATACTTTTTCTTATTCCTTGGAAAAATACGAATCCACTGGTGTACAATAACAGTGAAAAAAACGGGAAAATCCTGAACATTTATTTATTTAGTTTTTAGTACGAACAGACAAAAACTACTTTTTATACATTAGATAACGCTCTTTTTCCTTAATCCATTAATAATTCGCTAAACCACATTACTGAATAAATAAAACTGCAATTAAATGCGAAGTTGGAACTATATGCGAAGTTAGTAATACTAACCTAGTTTGGAGATATGATTCATCTTCATTAAGAATTTGTGTAAAAGAAAACATTAATCAGTTTCGAGCATTATTATTTTGAATTCAAATTATTCATTTTAATTGTTTTAAGAAATGAGTAAACAACTTACTTATTTGAATATTCATATAAATGCTAAAACATAAATACATTTTAATATAAAAAGGGCGAGGCCAAATAATTTATTCTATTACTCAGATCGAGACATCTTCGTGAAGGAGCTAAATTTCTTCGAAATAATCAGTTAAAACTCGATAAGTCGTTCGTTCTTGTCTACAGTTATACTTATGAAGAGAAGATGGCTGGGGTTACAGTTAGAAAATAACACATATAATTTTTACAAAATTTATTTAATAGTGCCAACTTTTCGGCCAGAATTTCGAGTCTTCATTAGGGCTAATAACAAAGAACAAGATAACAACAAAGAATACACAAAAAAATAAAATAAAAAGAGAAAATATATACGAAATAAGTTGAGTAAATAATTGTACAGAATGAAAATTAATAAAAATTAAGTGATAAAAGAAGTGGAAACAAAAACGTATATATAGGTAATTAAATATGTGACTAAAATAACATAATTAATGAAATAACAATATAAAGTTATATAATGCAAAGGAATATGAATATTTTAATTTATTAATAATCTAAAAACAGAAGTTATGGAAAGAAAATATATGTAAGTTTTTCTATTCTAGTATTATACTTACATATTTCATTAGCTACAATGTTTTCTTTCTCTCATATTTTTATTTCCTTAATTATGTCATTTTACTTACATATTTAATTAATTAGCTATATATACGTTCCCGCTACTTTAATCATCTTATTTTTATTAATTTTCATTCTGTACAATTATTTACTCGACTTATTCTGTATATATTTTCTCTTTTTATTTTATTTTATTTTTTTTTTTTTTGTATTCTTTGTTGTTACCTTGTTCTTTGTTCTTAGCCCTGATGAAGGCTAGAAATTCTGGCCGAAATGTTGGCACTATTAAATCCTTTTTTGTAAACTGATTTATGTTATTTTCTGACCGTGCCATCAGCCATTTTTTCTTCATAAATATAACTGTAGGCATGAACGAACGCCTTTTCGAGTTTTAACGGATTATTTCGAAGAATGCCGCAATCATCTCAACAAACATCTATCCAGTGAAGTCCCTCCAAACGCAAATCTACTGAATAAGTCTTTACGTAATCCTCCCACCTAAGTTTCGGTCTACCCCTAGGACGTTTTTAAGTGTTTATCAACATTTTATGACTCCGTTGGTCACACATCCTTACACACCTATCTTATTCGCAAGGCTATAACCTGTATTATATTTACCTGGTGCATCTCCCTCAGTTCAGCTAACTAAATTCTTCAATTGACTCATACTTTTTCGGTCCAAATATTTTATGTAATACTTTATTTTAACGTAATTAACAAAACAAAAATGTTAAAATTGTTGAACGAGAAATATTATTAAAAGATAGACTTACAATGTTTGGTGAGTCTAATAGTTTTCGGTGTAATACCACTTAAAGTACTTAATAATGGGTCACTTTTTATTACTAAAATAATAATTGAGTCATTTCTTATGAAAGAACTCCTTACACAAACACTTATTAAAGATTTTTTTTTTTGGTTTCTTAACTGACATTAAACCATGGGTCTCTAAGGTCTTCAAATCATATGACATTATTTCATGCATGACATAATTACTAATAAACCTACCAATTTTTCTAATTGCCCTCCTGGAAGACATCAATATCATGTCTTACAGGAGTGTAGATAATTAAAAAAAAAAAATGAATTGTCTTGTATTCACGTTGATTATTTCATGATAAGAATATCTTAACAATTTTTGGAATTTTCATTTGTTTATCACTGGGTCAGAACAGTAGTCCATCTTTTGAGGGTAAGAATTGTTAATATTCTAACCTCCAGTTCTTCTCCAGTGCACCTAACTTCAGACATTTTCATGGAATGGTGGTATTTTTTTTAAGGATTCTGATAGTAAATAGGATTTTAAGATGAATTCATATAAGGAAATTTTTTGAAACACATCCAGAAGGAGTTTCAAATCAGTTATAAAAATGAATAAACACAGAAAAATTGTAATAAAAAAAAAATAGTATACTAAAACTAATGATTATTTTAATTATATTTTACTGACATTAAATACAACCATGCATTCTTCAATAGCCGAGTGGAAACACAAACAACAATTTGTAAATTGAAAGACAATATTGTTGCTAGTAAAATACCAATAAATCTTGTTCCTGATTGTTTAGATTTTTTATGACTATATTTTAGGAATATTAATGTTCAATATTTTCAAGAAATGAGCAGCAATGGAAATAAAACAAAGAGTTTTGCCTTCAGAATATCGAGCTATTTCTGAAAAAAAAATTATTTGTTGTATTCAATTGAAATATATTGGTCTAAGAGATAATCTGTTTTTACCAATTTTAATATTTATTGTATGTTCTAATCTATACTTTTTCATGCTATGGATTAACTGTATGAAGAGTTAGACAATAAAAAAAAAAAAATACACAGATTCAATCATATGAAATTAATAAGTTGTTTTAAGAGGAAAAGGAGGGATTTTCTTGTATGAAAATATTCACATAAACAAAAATAAAGGTATTCATAAAAAGATTCAAATAATTGTTAAAAACAGTAACAGAGAAGTTCGCATGTAAATTATTCTGTTCTATTGACATTCCATCCATTTTTCAATTTAATTTATTTTAGAAAAGGATTAGCAGCCAAAAATAGGTATTAGATATGAAAAAGAAAAACTTTAACTCTACAAGTGAACCTGAAACTTCCAAAAATCAAATACTAATCAATGAAAAAATTCTTAAAATCAGAAGTTTTTTTTCGTTCAGTGTATCAATTTCGAGAAAAAATATATATCAGTAATTTAGGACTTATTAAATAATTAAATCTGTACCCCTAATACCCATGAAGGGTCAGGGTTACAGTACTTTGCAAGGTAGTACTGTTACTTTACCAATGGTTGGGCAAGGAGGTGATTTGGTCAGAATCACGCTTAACTACCAGATTTTTACACAATCAAGGGTACCCATTTTATGAGGCTGGATGGACCGACCCCAGAGGACTACCGAACCTACAGCGTTGACTCCAGTAAAATAAAAAATAATTATCTGCCACAACCGGGATTCGAACCCAGGTCCTTGGTGTTAATAGCACAGTTTCTTACCACTGAACTACCCCCTCCCACCTTTGGACTTATTACCTTTCTATAATAAATTAACGAATTCCATTACTTGTGATTACAAGTAAATTAGGGAAGTTTCCAACCTTATAAAATTCATAAAGATTTAAAACAAAGTTTATTATAAATTATAGAAAATGAGGGTTCTGTTAATTTTTTTTTTTTAATTATTTTCTTATAAGTAATTTACACCAATTAAATGGACATTCTGCCTCTGATCATCTAACTGACTATTGTATGAAAAGTAATTTTCCTCAAATACTTACTCATAATTTGTTAATTTCATAGGATATTATTGAAAATAAAGAAAATTAATAAAAACATATCCAAATGGATATAGATATGTTATAGAGTGTTTGCGATTTTGCAACTATTCAAGCAAAGCAGAGATATTATAAAAAGCCATAAATGAGAAATTCATTAATGATAAATAAAGAAAAATATGTCTATATCAGCCATCAAATGGTGGTTTGATAAGAATAATTAAATATTTCTATGGCAACAAACAGTTTTAGATATCCCTCAACATTGTAATAAGTATAAAACTATTCAAATAAATTTTAATTTGTTATAATTTTTTTTTTAATAAAACTTTCATTTAAGTTCGCAGGTGAATGGGTTGAAGTTGAAAGGTCTTTCTACATATTTGAATCATCAACAACATGCCCGAAACTTAACTTTACTGTCTTCCCAAACGACACAATGAAGGTGGAAGTACAATACAATGTACCATGGTAATTAAATTTAAATAATAAGTTTTTCTATTAGATTGTAGCCTATGAATGAAAACCAGATCAAGTCATACTCTTTGGCTTTAAAATAAAAATGTTGAGGAAAATCATAAAATAGTAATCATCCATAACTATAAGTACTTAACAATATTATTACCATCAATCAGAATGATTAAGGAAAAAAATATTCCTTAGAACCTCATTAAACCCACATTATACAATAATAAAACTATATAAGAATAAAGAATAAAGATTTTTGTAGGAAGATACCCTAGGTGGTGGCTAATAAAGGCAAAAAATAAAACAATTTAATGTTAAAGAACGTTTTGCCCCATATTGCAGGGCTTCATAAGGGCAGAGGCCTGGAAATCTGGGAGTGACTCTTAGGTGTCAGCCCTGACAATGCCCTGCAAAGTGAGGCGAAACATTGGTTGCCATTAGTTTGTTGTTTCTTTTACTATTTTTTACCACCACCCAGACTATCAGTCCTATATCTCTCAGTATCTACTTCATGCGGTCAACTATCTTCTTCCAAAATAAAGATATTTATTTCAATACATGGCAGATGTAAAGCCTCAAGGAAAACTGACTAATAATATTTCGATGGAGTAGTATTTATGAAATAACATAATTTAAATAAGATGACTCGGGAAATAGAAGTAGAAAAAAAGTTCAAAAATAGCCTCAGGTAAAAAGCCCCAAATTCCTAAAATGTCGAAAATATATATAGGAGTAAAGTAATATTGTTGCAAATAAAATTAATAAAAAAATATATTCTGATTTATTTTTATTTTTCTATAATGTGAGCTTACTGAGGTCCTAAAAAAAATTTTATTTCCTCATTCATTCAGATTAATAGTAAAGAATTTAAAAATACATTTCACCAAAAATAGAATAATAAAATAATAATAAAGTTGTGCATAATAAATATTAATTACTTCAGTATAGAATAAGAAAAATATCATTTTTAAATATTGTATATATGTATATATAGTTGACCGTAAAAATTGATATATAAGAAGATAGTCAGGGTTGCGGTCAAAAGAGAAACAAAAATAGTTTACAACTATTTGTTACAACTATTTTTGTTTCTCTTTTGACCGCAATCCTGACTATCTTCTTTTAAATTTTTAAAGAGAGTAACCAAATAGATTTAGCTCCTGGATACTAAAGCTGTTGTGTTATAATAATAATTTGCTGTTTAATTTGAATTTTTTCTTTTAATACAAATTTTTAAAAATTTATAATGTCTAAAGGTCAACCTCTTTTAGCAAAAATATCCTGATAGCAAAACGTACTCCTGAAGCATCCAAAAATAGAATAAAGATAAGTGTTGAAAACATTGTATTTTTGTTTAAGTTTTTGACCTCTAGACATTATAATTTTTTTTTTTAAAAAAAGTATAGGTCATATAATGAAACAAATTTCTTTTAATCTTTACAATTATAATGGCTAAACGCCTAATTCATAATTTAAAGGGGAAAAAACAAAACCATACCTTATTCCAAGCACCAATGAACATCTTCATATCAATCATAAATTGGAATCCTTCAGACTACACAACTGAAAATTAATACCGCCAAGTTATTACCAACTATCAATTACTAAAAAAAGTGAAAAAAATTATGTTAAATATATTTGATGTTTTTAAAATGTTATGGAAATAAAATATTTTTATTTTTTTCTCTAGTTTTAAAAAATATACTATACATTATTTTTAAAATAGACCATGAAGTATAGTGGGGGGGGGCACTATTACTGCAATAAAGATAAGTTTCAGACCAAAACGTCATATTGAAAATAAATAAATGATTCGAATTGTTTTAAATTCACTCATTGTGAATATTTCATCTTTTGTTTAATTTACTGAAGAGATATTTCGAATTGTAATTCTTGAAAAGACAAGTCTATAAAAAAGAAATATTGGTTCAACGAAATATAAGATTAGGATTTTTTTTTTTTTAAAGAAAGACATAATTTAGATAAATAATATGGACATTCAGGGTAATGGATATGTTGCAATTAGCAGATAAATTTAAAAGAAACTAAATTCGAGAAGAAATAGAACAAAGTTTAAGAGTGAAATGCTGTTCTGTGTTGTAAAGTTTTCACTTATAAGCATAGGGAACGTGATAGCGATGTAATCTGGTTAAAATAAGTTCTAAGTAGTTCAAATAAAATAAAACTAATTACTAATAATAAATGAAAAAAAATATTCAAAAGAAAAATATATAAATAATATATATATATTATCATTTTAATCCTGTATTATGTCATTAAACCCCGTTTAAAGCTTTCCTAGTTTAAAATCTTTCTTTAATATCAGGAGAATAAGGTTAGGGAAGAGCTCAACATTTATAGCATACAAATAACGGGTTGCTTCTGCTATCTGTTGGCAGTTACTATAACTATCTATTTAGCTTTTCTCAGTATTACTGAACTCTTTTAATAAGTTTTGAAACTAACTTGTTAACTAATTTATACTTTTGGTAAATAACAAAAACGAACGTTTTCATCCATCCATTTTGATAACATTTAAAAGGACTATTAACAAAATAGAAATAACAACTTCAATTGGTATGAAGTAACCAAAGTTTCACCCCCTTAGGCCATTATTAAGGATATACAATCTCATTATTGATTTGTTACTAATCATTAAAAATATTTTGCATTACTGGCCAATTGCCCATTTCAAACAATAAAAATATATAATTTCAATGCATCAGCACCTATTTTTAAAAAATAATGTCTTCTTACCGAATCACACTAACACTATTAACAGTAAAACGTAACTTCAAGTTGAAATGGCCTTAGAGAGCCGAAACAGTAGAGAATGAAATAACTTTAATTGAGAGTAAAGGGATCAATTTAAGTTGTGTTGAAATTAAAATTAACCGCTTTCAATTTTTTTCTAAATATATTAAATTAGAAAACTAAAATTGTAATATTAAGTGAGATATAAAATGTAAACATAAAGTAAAAAAATAAAAGAAATTGAAGATATTGAGGAGGAAGAAATTAATATTATCCAATATTTTATTTAAAATCAAGTGAATGCATTTACAAAATGGATTCTAAGGAACCATAAGAACATAGTGAAAAATTTAAACTGTAAGAATACACAGAGAATTATAAATGTAAAATATATATGGATGCTAATAGTAAAATCAGATGAGGAAGGAATAAAATACAGAAGGAAATACCAAAGAATAAAAAATGTGTTTCAATTCCATAGGACTCACCTTAATTTATACTTTAAACTAACTGGTCCGGCAATACTTTGCTATGGCTGGATTTGAGAATATAAAAAGATTATATAGAAATAATTAGAAGATTTATATCAATTATTGTATTTATTTCAAATTTAATATTTATTATTTTTATATTTTGGTTACATACATTTTAATTACTTTTATATTCTCTTTAAGTTCATTGTAATGCTCTTCAATATACAATGTTCAAGGTAACTTTATTTCGCATATATACAAATAAATTCCTTGATTTTCCTAACCTGGAATATTGCCTCGTAATTCTCAATCATTATATTTCCATTACAGCATATCTGTCACACATCCAGAATGAAAAAGGCACAATGCAAAATTTCTTTCACCGCTATATTCCTCGACTCCTTAAACCCCAATCCACAGTCAAGTCTCAGGTATCTGAAAAACCAAAAGACCTAAAAATTATTTTACCAGCTACATGTGTTAAAGATTAAACTCTGAGTGTTTATATGTAAAACATACTCTGTAATTCAATGTTCATTCTTACTAAAGTGAACATCACCTCATATGCCAACACATGTGTGCTCGAAGTCAATAATAATTCTTTAATTACATCCCAAACTCTCTAATCCCATATCACAACCCTTGAAGAATGGTATCAAAAATGCAGGTTTAAAATAAATCCCATCAAATCACCTTTATCCTTCGTTGTAAACCTACTGACTGCTGGCTGTGATGGGCACAATATCCTTTAATATTATTTTTCTTAACCCTGTAGAGCAGATCCACTGCCTTGGACTACATCTGGACAAATGGCTAACTTAAAATCCTTACAAAAGACTCAAAAGACAGGAAACTGCACATTTATTCCGACTATTACAGCATTTACTAGAAAAACGGTCTAAACTTCCAATCCATTACAAAAGATTAATCAACATTACTAGAACAAGGCATATCTAGACAAATGAAATTAAGCTTTGGGTCTCTACTAAACCTTTGAATTAAAATTAAAAAAACATTAAAGTTCCTTATATAACCGATCTAGCCCAAACCAGATATCAATGCTTCTATTATAAACTCCTTTAACAACCAAACCCACTAGTTTCTAACCTTGCTTCCTCTTCCATTCCTAACAATCCTCCTTGGTACCTAAAAAGAAGATATCCTTAAGACCTTCTAATGTAAAAATATTATTAGAGTGCTACTAATGTGTAGTTTCTCTACATGTTTGTATCAAACCATTATGATCTTAAATCAAATTTACTAGATGTATTTTTATGTAAATACAGTTGTAAATTTCAATAAATAAAAAAAAAAAGTGAACAGATTTACAAATGCTTCAATAATAATTTTTAAAATGGGTAAAAATTTCAGTAAGCTTTGTCTTTGCTAATAATAGTCAGATTTAAGAGGTTTTTTTTTTGTTTGTTTGTCTTTAGTTGGGAATTTAAATACAGATCAAATCAAAGCTACAGCCAATTAAAAAAATTAAGTTGCGCAGAAATCATGTTTAATCTTCTTTCTACAGTATAGATGAAGGATTTCAATAGCTCCTAATAAACCTCCTATGATTAATATTTACAAAGTACACATGGATCTGAACTACAAATCTTCACTATTAATATTTTTTTAAGGTATTATGAATAATTCTTTTAAACCACTTTGAGCCTAACTTTTAGAAACCCAGCCTTATAGCATAAGAGGAACCACCCTTAATAATTTCAACTTACTATGCATTGCCGTTAAAGAATGGTAAAAGATATACTGATCAATTAGGTGGTGAGTGCTATATTACAGAAAAACACAGCCCACATTATTATTTTGAGATTAACAATATTTGTTTTAGAATGGGAAGTTATTCCAAAATAACCAGTTATGTTTTGTATCTTTTTTTATCAAAATTAATTAGTCATATTTCGTGCTTTTTAACTACCTAATTATTATAATAAAAATTACTGATTTTGAATAAAGAATAAATTTTTCTTGAGACATAAACTAATAAATTTCATAAATCAAGCATGTAAGGGATTAAGAGGTTGTTAAGTTCGTTTCTGGTAAGAACCAAAGAAGCTTATTTTACAAAACTAATTCACACAAAATAAAAATTTATGAGGTTTAACTAGTAATAATTAAAAAAGAAATTTTCAATTTTAATAATAAAATTCATTTATAGCTGATACTGTTGACAAAACATTCTAATTTATTTAATTTTTTAAGGAGAGGGACGTTAAGTAAATCATCATATGTTGTTGACGATGTCTCAGCGACTCCAGGTGTTTTTAATATGGTACTTCAGAGCAACTTACCATCAGTATTAGCGAGACTTGCTCCAGGGAGTGGCAAATATATTGTGCTTGATACCAACTACAAGGATTTTGCTTTGATATACTCCTGCACAGATTTTAGACTCCTTCATGCAGGTAAATATTTTAATTTTATAGCTTTTTCAGACAGTTTAATGAATAATTTATAATTATAAGCAAATCAAGATTGATGTTGATACCTCAGAATACATTATTCTATGTCCATTCCTTATGATGTCGTAATGCACAATGGTCATAGGCCTTTTATATAGCATTATTATATGATTGAAAACATAAGTTTTATGGATTCTTTGAATTCTAGAAGGTCCAGATGTTTGTTCCGTACAACTATTAGAACACCCATAGTAAACTTTTGACATGTTTATTACTCCAGTAATGTTGCTTAGTTTCTTTTGATATTATCTAATTTTATGGTCTGTAAAACTTTGTAAAAATTGTATAAAAAATTTTTTTTAATATTTAAATAAAATAAATTGTATCCATTTGAGTCTCAAACAATCTTTATTAATATTTTAAATTACCATACACTATAAATTGTTATAGAAAATAAGTTTTATTATTTTGGTTTGTAAATAAAACGGTAGATGGCGACACTATGATACTGCTGGGAACAAAGCAACAGGCATGCTGCTTTGTTCTAGAACAGTCTGTGTGGCATCTATTGGTGAAACATACTCATTGTCTTTATTTATGACCCCCCCTCCAACATTCCACAACATAGATTCACACCTCATATCCAACTATTAAAATTTTTTGCTGGCTATTCTGCTCAGATATAATAATTTTAGTCAATTTAACCTATTATTATCACATTTTCATTTAATTTTAAAACTTTCAATAACAATTTATTTTACGCTATTATCACTTACTTATCAACATTGTTATGTGAAGAACAATAAGTTGCAGTAAAGGACTGAAGAATAGCCTGTAAAAATTTTTAATAGATGGATGTGAGGTGTAAATTTATAGTCTAGATTGTCCCTGAGGACGGCCAGGTTGGCCAAAAGTTGGACATTTAAAATATTAATAAAGAATGTTTATTTAGACTTAAATCGATACAAGTTATTTTATTGAAACAATAAATCCAGTCTTGAAGAAGTTATAAAATTATATATTTAAAAAAAAAATTTTAATTATGAACCAATTTTTGAGCTATACTCAGAAAAATATCTCAGAACTAAAAAAAATGGACACAGTATATTTTTGCTCTAAAGTATTGGTGTGTACTTTGGTCCCCCCACACTGATCAATCATATGTTAACATAGGCAGTTGTATCACATCACTTTAAGTGTAATTTAATTGAAAATATGGAGATGGTCAGATACGGATTGTTACAGATAACAGAAGTCAGTTACGGATTGTTGGTTGAAAACGATTTTGTTCTTTTTTGACCGCAATCCTGACCATCTTCATATTTTGAATTATACGTTCAACAATTTATATATATGTAATTTAATTGAGTTTAGTGAGAGGGACTGAAAACAAAAGTACTTTTTATTCACAACTTAGTTCAGGTAAAATGTTTACTTCTAAGTTCATTGTCCTATATGTTTTTAATTTTTTTGTTTTATATAAACAGCAGTACACTTATTAGAAATGGAAAAAAGTATCTGAGTCAGAAGTACTTTACATTGTTTCATGTATTCATGAGCACAGCAGGTGCTCAATTTAATATTTATCAAACCTTTAAAAAAATTTCCTTAAATTTTAGTTTTATTTAATTATTTTAGGTAATTTTTTATACCGTGATTTATGAAAATTTCATTCCAAGTTGATTATTATTACGGTATTTTTCAGTTGGTTAATTCATTTACTTTTTTTGTTTATATATTTTTTATATCTTGCTAGATGGCCAACTGCTGAGTTGTATGATGTATTTTTTGTTCTTTTTATTTTACAATTCACTGCAATCAGCAGATGCGATTGCTTGAATCTTATTAATTTTTTTTTATAGAAATGTTTTCCATACAGAAATTTATTTTTTAACTTTGTACATTGTTTCAGATTTTATTTGGGTTCTTGGAAGAACAACAGATATATCAGTGGATGCAAGGACTATCGTCTACTCAACACTCGACAAATTGAAAATCAACAGGGATAGGCTTCTTTTAACACCAAATAAAGAGTGCAGTTAGATTTAAACCCCAATGCCGCCTATTTATTTTTTTTTCTGTTTTGTATTTATGTTAGGTTTGTAATGATTGAATGAACGAAAGTTCCTAATGAAAAAAAAAAGCACATTTCTTTAAATGGTAAAGTAATGAATCTAAAATCAAGAAACTTAAAACATTAATTTCTTTTACACATGAAATCAAAATAATTATCTTAAGATTTGTTCCTTGGGGATAACAATAAACAATAACTTATAAATATTCAATTTATTGTTAATTTTAATGATCATGACCTTATCGATATTAATATATATTATAACTTAAACTTTTTTGAATTTATTTTGTGAATAGAAAAAAAACAACAACTTCTAATAGATTGATGTAATAAATTAATTTATGAATTATGTCATAAAAAGAATAATTTTAATAAACCACAAGAAATTTACCATTTGTTTGGTTCTTTAGCTTAGATTTTGAATGTGGCTTCAACAGTGGTTAGAACTGTAAATAAATACAAGATTTATCACTAACTGCCCATTTTCTTCTTTAATTTAAACATATTAAGAACCGAATTCCGCTTATCCATCCTATTCTAACCAGAGGGGGAGGGGCAAGTTTTCTTCCGTGGGTCTGCCAGGAAATAAAAGTCAATCAAACCAGCACTGCTGCACATTCAAAGTAGCTAAGGTAATGCCTCGACTTCCTCGGCTACAAATGCCTCAACCTCGCCTGTGCTGACATCCCACCTGATCCTCGGTTAGTCTAATCTTCTTTTGATATGGGAATCTGCTTTCATTGTTTTATTGGGCTCAATTAGGTCCCTCAGGAAGGGGCAATTGTAAAAATATGTTCTAAGGTTACCTCTTTAAAAGCTACAACATTATTAATTTTTGAATGGAATATGGTCCGGGTGCGGTAAAAAAAAAAACTCAAATAGTAGAATTATACTATTTTATTGAGCCAACGTTTCGCCCCACGTTGCAGGGCTTCGTCAGGGCTAAAAAAGATACAAACTCATAGTTACAAAAGGAAAAAAAAAAGGAGAAAAAAAACATAAGTGTAAAATACCAGGGGTATAAAATGTAAAAAAGTAAGATATAAGAAAAATTAAAGGTTCCTGATCTTCAGGATAATCATGATCCTTTAATTTTTCTTATTATATCTTACTTTTTTACATTTTATACCCCTGTTATTTTACACTTATGTTTTTTTTCTCCTTTTTTTTTTTTTTTTCCTTTTGTAACTATGAGTTTGTATCTTTTTTAGCCCTGACGAAGCACTGCAACGTGGGGCAAAACGTTGGCTCAATAAAATAGTATAATTCTACAATTTGAGTTTTTTTTTTTACCGCACCCGGACCATATTCCATTCATCTATTCACACGGTCAATCAACAATCTTCCAGTATTTTTAATTTTATGTTCCACCAAATTTTTAAACCAAACTAAGGTTGTAATCAAATAGGCAGACATCATAATATGGTCAATTCTCAATAACTAACATAAAAAATAACATTTCTTGAGAAGATGGTCGGGAGTGGGGTCAGTAAAGAACACAAAGAAGTAAAATCTTATTTATTAGTGCTGACATTTCGGTCAGAATTTCAAGCCTTCATCAGGACTAAGAACAAATACAAGATAACAACCGATGAATAAAAGAAATTAAAGAATAAATAGAAAATAACTAACATTATAGATACATAAATAGAGTTTAAAGGCATGTATAGTCTAAGTATTATAAGAAGATAAAGGCTGAATGAGAAAAGTAATATTAAAATATTTTCTTATTTTCTAATCATTCTGTAATTCCTTTTATTCATTACGGTTGTTATCTTGTTTTAGCCCTGATGAAAGCTTAAAATTCTAGCCAAAACTATGGGACTAATAAATGGGTTTTACTTATTTGTGTTCCTCACTAACCGCACTCGAATCATCTTCTCATTTATATACATCCACAGTCAACTATTAAACTCATCATTATGAATAACATTTCTTATTTTATTAGCGATGTTTTATAATTTTTAATTTAGTAAAATAGAGGTTTAAAAATAGTTTTGAATATGTAAATAGAATTCAAATTTTTTTATATTTTTATTATTGAAGGAAGAACCATCAACGGTTGCTGTCAAGAAAGGCATACAAATAGTAGAAAAACTATTTATTAGTAATCAATGTTTTGCCCAACTCTGTAGGGCTTCATCAAGACTGAATGAGAACAAGATAAAAATATTGCAAGCTATGAAAAGATTATAAAAATATACGCATGAAACAATAAACAAAAGATGTATAAAAGAGAATGTAGTAAACTAAAAAATATATAAATATAATATAAGCTAAAAACAAGTGTAATTCTACCACTTTCACTGTACATGTTACTTGTTTTTAATTTATATTCTATTCATATTTATTTATAATTTTTTTGTTTACTATGTTTTCTTTTTTTCTATATCAATTTTTTTATTTATCATCTTTTTTTTTTACAACTTCATATACATATTCTTATAGTTTTATAATATCTTACAATATTTTTATTGTTCTCATTCAGCCCTGCAAAGTAGGACAAAAGGTCGGTAACTAATAAATAGATTTTTTGTTATTTTTGTATCTTTCTTAACCTCCAACTGTACCATTTTTCTACAATCATCTCATACTGTGAACAAATAATTTTCCTATATTTTTACTAACATAATTGTAACTTCAATAATTTTTATCTAATAAAATATCTGCTCTTTTATGATTATTTAAGGAACGTTTGTGTAAACCATACAAAATAAATATTCTAACTTTTTCCTCCTCACATACAATTGAGTTTAGAAGAAAGGCAATATGTTAATTATAACTCACTCTTTAGAGGTAAAAATATCTCTGGCTTTAATAGCGGCACATCTGACAAAAAAAGTTTTTTTTTTTATATTGTAAATTGTACTGTAGACTGGAGTAACTTTGCAATTCCTCAACCAACTTAGGGACTTTCTGTAGGATGATTCCAGTAGAGAGGATAATCAGTCTACAGTACTATCTTTGTAATCCATCCAATTAAAAATAAAATAAAAGTTTGGAGATGGGCAGAAGTGTGGTCAAAAGGAACAACAAATAATTTACAACTATTTATTTGCCGACATTTTACCCAACTTTGCAGGGCTAAAAAAGAAACAAAATATCTTAACAATGTAGGATAATAAGATACAAAGAAGTAAACTAAGGTAGGGTTAAAAATTACGAAAAAAAAAATTAAAATATAATGTACTGTAAGTATATATAAACAAGAAATGACAGATTATCAGATTTAAAATGAACAGGAGATGTAATAGCGCATAAAAATAGAAAATAAAATAAAATATATATAAATAAAAAAATTGCACACACTAAGAGATAGAAAGTTAAGGAAGTAAGATGAGAATAAATAAAAGTCAAAAAACAACTAATTAAAAAAAAAAAAAAGACATACCAACAGAAAATACAGGTAAGGATAATATACCCCTACAAAGTAGGGCAAAACGATAAATAACTAATTGTTAACTATTTTTTATTCCTTTTGACTACACCTCTCACTTTCTCCTTCATATTTTGAAAAATATAGCAAATCATTTATATAAATAAAATCAAAAAGAGATTTTTTTTTTGTTAGATGTGCAACTATTAAGCGAAGCAATGATATCACTATGAGCTCCTAATCGATAATGAACGAAAGTTTATGTTGTTTGATTAATATTTTGATGAAAACAATATATTATAATAGCATCATAATGGATCTAAGGTTACTAGAGTTATTAGAAAAAAATTAAACGAATCATAAATAATTTTTATTAAAACAAAACCACAGTATTAATGGCATTATCTAAACATAACAGTAAAATCAAAACAAAACAAAAATAAATATATTTAAAAACAAAGATTTAGATTTGGAACAGATTGATTCCAGAAATTATAAATTTCTAAAACGCACTTCTTATTCTCATAGATACATGACCGAGAATTCTATTGATTAAATTATTACAATAATGATCACAATCCTTATAAAAATCTATTTTATAAAAAGTAACAAACTACATCTTCTATTTATTGCTGGTTAAGTAGTCAAAAATGGTTTCAATACGATAAGTGTAATTAAACAATATAGGCCTTCTCTTTGATTACAGGTCCAACATGCTCATATTATAATTATTGCCATATGATAAAACAACATAAAAAGCATTTGCATATAAAAGTAGTAAAACGTAACAATTTTTCAATTTTTTTTTAAAGATATGTGGTATAAAAAGTGAGCTCTAAGTACAATGTACCATTCTATACATAACATGAATTCTGTAGAGTAATTTCAAATACAATATGTAATGTGGTATGTATTATATTATAAACAGTGCTTTATAATTCAAAATTAATCTACTATAACTTTAAAATCTATGACATAATTCTATTAGCAATCACACAATAAATAATTAAAAGAAAAACTTATTTCAATTTTTATTCTATTTAAGTACATAAGAAAAGCTTCAAACGTGCTTTAAAAATGAAAATGGAAAAAAAATTTCAACAATGACAAATACATAACTACTAGATAGTACACGTACATAAACTATATGGTAACTAACATTAGATTTATGGAAATACTCAATATGACACATTTCAAACTTCATGTTTAATAAATAAATGCATATTTAAAATAAAATTAAAAAATATAATTTACTTCTACAATGGGACCTAATAGCCAGGGACAGTGGTTTTAAATCTTTTTTTGATGCCTGAACTCTTTTGGTAGAAACTGTAAAATGGTGGAACACCTACATTAACATATGATACAAAGCGAAAAGAACAAAGTATATATTTATAATATGGTTATCGAAATACGAATTATTTTTACAAAAATAAATATTGATAGTGACTTTCTTATTTCCTACTTTCCAAAATGTTTCTTTATTTTAAAAAATATTTACACAACAAACTGAAGTTTTGGAGTCCTCCGTCTTCTGGGTACATCCTGCTATAACAACAATATTCTTTCTCTTCCTGATTCCCTATGTCTAAAATCCAAGAATTTAATTTGTTAATTTTATAAGAAAAGAAAATATAAGGGAAAACCACTACAGTTAACTCTTTGATTTGATAAAGATACCAAAGAGTTAACTATTAGTTTTCCCAAATATTTTCTTTTTTTATAAAATTCAGGAAGGACATTTATGGATTTTAGACATAGGGAACCAGGAAGAGAAAGAATAATATTATTATCAGAGAATATTATTACTATTACTAGAGAATAATTACTATCACTAAATATTTATATGATCTAAATTAAACCTTTCCGGGGTAGAAAATTGGGAAATAAACTTGAAAATTTACTTTCTTAATTCTTAAATTACAGTGGACTCCCACTAATCCAAACATTGCATATTCCAAACCAAAGCACCATCTAGAAAAAAAATTGAAGATTTAATTTTATGTATACAGCACATATACACATAAATCAATAAAATCATATTATCAGCAACTTATGCGCTAAGACTTAAATAATTTAGTTAAAAATACCAACTCGTTTTATTTAAAATAAAAATTGAAGCTATGTATAAATTAAAATTTGGAAGCACATTTATTTTCCTAATTTATTTATCGGCAATAATAATTTTTTCATTAGCAAAATTGTATTGTTAACAAATTGATTTATTTTTTTTTTTTTACAGTTCGGTAATCTGATTTTTTTGCAAATCCAAACCCCCTCGGTTTTATTTATAAAGATCTCACAACTGGGGAATCAAAATAAATCCTAACAAATCCCATCAGATCACCTTACTCCTTGTCGTAAACCTCTACTCTCTTCCCCTACAGTATCCTTTTTATAATATCCAACCAAAGCCTGTTGAACAGATTTACTACTTAATACTCCATTTTGACAAGAGACTTGACTATACTCATACTAGACTGAAAGGACAAGAAACTGCTTGTAAATTCTGATTACTACAACACCTACTTACCAAACGCTCTAATCTTCCCATTGACTACAAAAAACTTTTATAAAATATGATAATCAGACCAATTTGGACACACGGAATTTAGCTTTGAGGCTCCACCAAATCAACAAAATCTGGGAGGATGGGGGATCCGGATTGAATACGGGAGTATTCAATCCTTACAATCCAAAATCTTCTATAAAATCCTTGATCCTCCTTATTACATCACAAATAAACTCATCCATAAAGAACTCAACATCCCTTTTGTCGCATATTTGCCCTAGAATAGATTACCTTTTATTCCGAAATCCTTACTCACCCAAACCCATTAGTTCTTAACCTCTCACCTATAACAATCCCTAATAATCCTCCAAGGAGTCTGAAAAGAAGATGGCCCTGTGATGTTCTAATTTAAAGCAATGATTGAAGTACCACAATTGGATGGTTCCTTCCCAAGATTATCCTGTGTTCTGAAACATTTATCACATTTACTTATTGTATTTTTGTTGTAAAGTTGTAAATTGCAATAAATAAATAAAATAAAAAGGTTTTATTTAATTCAGATTAGTGAGAGTTCATGTATTTATAGGAATTCCGGATTGGGAACCACTGGCCTAGAAGGCTAACCAATGGTGAGGGCGCCTGATTCTAATGCTAATTCATCCATCCACTCAATAATGTCTATACCTATTTCATTCAGATTGAATGAATCCAGGAAGCAAGGATTTGGCAGACTACAATTCTAATATTTTGACATTGAAAAATTTAGAGTAACAGAGGTTTTGAACTGGACTTGTTCAGCATAGGAAGATTTTAAATTCCTATCAAAGACATGCCATTTTTCAATTTCAGGCACTTTTTAATATTGCTCAATTTAACTATCTTGAAGTCTCCTCTTCCTGTTTTAAGCTAATATTTCAAAAAGTGATATAGGACCGTCGCTACCCAGGGTCTTAACAGGGCGGGTTCTGTGGGGAAGGATTGCCTTTTTTTGTGTGTTATGATCTCCTCTTGTGAGATTGTGACATATCTAAAATCGATCAACCTACTCGCTGTATATATTCAGTTATATAATTATTAATAAAATATTTGGAAAATTATAGGTCTATTTCAATGATCACTTTTGACAGACAAAAGTGGCCATTGCAACAAGCCTTTCGTCAACTTCTATTGTACATTTGTTATAAAATTATTATAATTCATTTTAATGCATTATTATCAGTTACAATGAAAATATTAAAATGTTAAATCCATAAATCTAATGTTGCATTGAGTAATAATTAATGCTTGAAAATTACATCAAACACTACTCTTGCTGTGCATATATAACGTAGGTAAAAAAAATCAATCATACAATTTTTATAGTATTAAAAAAAAACAAAAAAACAATCCATCATTCTGGAGAATTATTATACATCAAGCATCTTTTTATAGGATATCAATGCAATTTTTGATAACTTAAAGAATTTTTTTGAGATGTCTCTAGAACCTTTTTTGGCAGAAGAAATAGGAAAATGGCAAACACCTACATTAGCATACGATACAAATAAAGTGAAGAGAGCAAAGTATGTTTTGTAATATGGTTATGGGAATACAAATCATTTTTATCAAAATATCTGGACCACTTGAAAATTTAATTTCTAACTTCTTAAATTAGAATTCAGGGAACCTTAGCGTTCCACGGAACTCAGGTTGGGAACCTCTGCTCTAGAATGATACATTGATTTTTTTTTTTAATATATATGTAATAACGATTTTTTATGGAATACAAGTTCACAAATGTTATATCTTTTAAATGTAATTCACTAATACTCATTATTTGAACACAATAAATCTCTATTAAAAAAAATGTATCAATGTATTTATTTCTGTATATATTTATGCATATATCAATGAAAATAATTTTTAAAATGCTTTGAATTTGGCACAACGTCGATCACTTGATGTCTTAATGGCCTCCTTTAAAAATTAAAACATTTGTTCCAAGAAAACTTCTTTCCTCATTATGAGCTATATTTTGATTTTAACAAAGGGGCTATTTATGATACTAACAAAACCAATTTTTTTAGGACAAAAAAATTAATTAAAATTTGGGTATATAAATGACACATTTTAATGAAAAAGTGAATGATGTATCTGTAACATGAAGATAAAAATTGTAAAACCTATTAATACAGAGGTACGATTGCTTATCAGAGCAGTGATACACAAAATACATGAAACTGAGAGGCAAAAAAAAGGTTTCTTTTTCCAATACCTCTAAAATCTGATATTTAGAGTAGTAACCATGCCATCGTCAAGATCTAAACTTTATTAGACATTATGGGGAGGATGTGATGGCCAAGAACATTGGAAAGAGGGTTCTAGATTGTGTAGTTCAGAACATCATGGGTTCTATTCTCATCTGTGTAAATATTTATTTTGGAGAGGTTCCAAGAAATAAATCTCGACATTCCCCTTAATCCATGTACTGAGGACTTCATGGAAGTTTTCATAAAATATATATATAGTAAGAGCAATAATAAAAAGAAATGTCAATTTAAGAAAATTAAGAACTTTTTTTATAAATTATAATTAAAAAGATCCTAATAGACTCAACATGCTTATTTTCTTCTTTTTTTTCTACGTTTCCGCCATTTTCAAAGATATCTTGTTTCCAATATCATAGCTACAACAATGTTATTAAAAAGTTAATGACTTCATACAAGTTAATGACAGGCTATTCTGCCTTTGCCAAAATATATCTTAGCCAATCAACCTATTTTTATCCACTATTTTACTAATTTTAATCTTATTTAATTTACACTATCTACTACAACATTATCAATCACTTTATCAATAATACATTGATTGATAAGGTTGTATTAGAGAGTGAATATTTAATAAGATTATAATATGTATAATAGTGGATAAAAATAGGTTGATAGGCAAAGATATATTTTAAATCTTTTTAGTGACATCGTAAGCTGTGATATTGTAAACAAGATATCCTTGAGAATGGTCGAACCTTAGTTGCTAGAGTCTTAGTATACTTAATTAATTTATCATAATGAAGTCAGACAAATAATACGTTAATTGCATATTTTTATGTGAATCTATGTCCCAGAGTAAAGATAATTTTTTCCAAATAATACAGTTTTCTAAGGATTGTAAATTCTTGTACATAATAATTTCTGAAAAATTAAAAAAAAAAAACCTTAAAATTTCAGCATTCCTTTATTGATTACGATACTTATACTTATCTCCATTTTCGAATTGATTCCTAGAATAATAAATTAAATTTATCAACAATCTAAATAATTTTATTTTTTTAATAAATTATTTTTTCCCATCAATTTTTCATAATTATACATATCACACTTGTCGATGTTATTTTAACAACATTCCCCTAAAACAGTCAATATATCGAAAAATGTCTATGTTGATGGTGTAGAACCGCCTCGAATGAAAGAACAGTTGAAAAGTATGAATATAACCTTCGAAGATTAATTCAAAGCAAAACCAGGCTGGTGTCACATGGAAAGTGAACCATAAAAAAGAATATATGTCCTCCTTATAAACCCCATTTTATTCAATTAATTTTTTTTTTTTTTTGTGTAATTCGATAGATTCCTAATCTGAATGTCAGGTATAAAATACTTTAGAGGTATTAATTATAAATTGATTGCAGATCAAAAAAAAGATAATTGATGCCTTTTTTTTGCTTCTGAGTAAAGATAGAATTTTGTGAAGAATCAATTGAAGATAAACAATTTATCATTTAAAATAAGTAAACATGTTTGTCCCACTTCAAGAACTTCTTAAATACAATTATTTGATTAAAATGAACACTACACACAAGTCGATTGCTTAATATACAGGGAAACACGATATAAAAACATTTATTATAAAAGTCAATAATAAAATTTAAAAGGTACAAGAAATGTCATCGATAACAACTGAACTAGGGAAAGTAAATAAACACTTAGAAGCTAATACAACTAGCAATCATCAAATAGTTTTAGAAAGCAACAAAGTAGCAATGAAACTTACATTATTCACCACGATAGTTGAACAGATGATTTTTATTAATAAAATTTGATGATTAACAATATTGCACATGATTATCAGCTATCACACTGGAATAGTCTAGAGTTGAGTTAAGTGATTGAAAACAACAAAAAAAGTGTAAAAACAAATGTGAGTGTAGTTTGTATATACATTTCTTAATTAACATACAAACTAAAATATAATTTACAAACATTGCACATTGCAGTCTGTTCAGTATAAATTGTGTCTCAGATATTTTACTAAGCAGCACGGATTACATAATGTACTTACTAAAGTCAAGAGGAACTTTTAATCAAAACGTTAATGCGAAATAGGGTACTTGCGTATTATTCTGTGTGGACCAGTCGTGAGTTACAATCTGAAATAGTATATACATACACATATACATGTAAGAAAATGATTCATTAGCAATTAATTCATCTCTTGAGTGAGCAGAAGTCGAAAGCTGTTATCCAACTAAAGCCATAACAATATAATAGGTTATAACCTGGGCTGAATAATACATAAGTACCAAACATTCAACACTCAATGTTAAGTTTCTTCTTAAAGGTGAAATTTATTTTAAAACTTTAGTGAGAATTTTCTTTAAAAAATAATCTTGACTCTGTCAGAACTGTTGAGTATGGCATATTGGATAAAAATCTGGCAACTCAAGTTATATCAGAGAGACTGTTATATCTTACACTGTATTATATAAATTTAAATATTCACAATAAAACGAGCAAATCATTATTATCAGAAGAATTAATTACTGGTACTTACTATTTAGTAGAAGATAAGAAGATCATATATAGCCAATAAATAAGAATTTTAAATTTCATATACAAGAAATTTTATCGCAACATATTTCCAGTTAAAAAACATGAAATATCAGTTTTTAGGACAGCGTTAGTAAAATATAATAATAATAAGTAAGAAATTAAAACAGACATATAATTCTAAAGTGTAAACAAGGGCCAATTCATTTACCAAGCCCATTTTATGTTATGCCATACAAAATATTAAAGGATTAAAAAATCTGAACCCACTTATTGTAAAGAAAGTAAATAGATAACTTAATTAGTTAATAAAATAATTTTATACAAATTCATGGTTCCTTAATTTTATTTTGAAAAACTGATATTTCATGTAATAAAACATAAAAAAAAACGTTGAAAGGTAACAATAGAAACATGTAATCAAACAGAAATAGTACTTTACGCTATGATAACCAACTTAGTTTGTTTAAAAAATAATTTTTCTCATTATTTATAAAAAACGTTACACAGAAATTTAAAAAGAATTTCCGTACAATTTAATAAATAAAGATTTAATTATATTAAAACCTAAAACTAATTTAACATTACAATTTTATTCTTAATGTAATATATAAATGATGACTTTTTAAATGCAAAAAGATTTTAAGCATTCTGGCACTGTTAACTTCCTTTTTTTTTTTTTTTACAACTATATAAATAAATTATTAGGCACGAGTATAAAAATATTTTATAAAATAAACAACACGTCTTTAAAATAAAAAAATAAATGCTGTTACATCCTTAATATGGTGTGTTCAACAAATCTGAAATTTAGAAAAAGATATAAAAGTTTTTTTGGTTTTGAATTTAAATGTAATACATAAAATATAATGCTACTTACTATAGAAGCAAACACATTATTTTGTCGGATCTAAATTAGCACCTGTGTACGTCACCCACACACATAAATAAAAATATACAACATTTACACATATTATCACACTTATCAACGAACATCAACTAATTTGTACTCTTGAAAGATTATCAAGAAAGCAGCGATGGCCTTCAAGAAATGATTTTTTTGATGGTCCTTAGTAATACATTATTACAAATTATTACTTTGGCAAAACAGACTATATGTTTTAAAAAGTTACATTATGTAATTTGATGAAGAATATTAAAAAGAAGTTTTAAGACAACACAGACGTCAGGTCCCTTTGTACTAAGAGCTCAAGGCAATAATTTTAGGACTATTATCTAGAAATAGTCTGCGTTTCTTCCTTTTCCCATAAATGTTTTTCTTCAACATCCTGGTTCACAACTACAAAAAGCTCTTTATCCCTGCTGTCCAGTTGTTCCTTAAGGTAGGCCATTAAATCATTCTCCTGAAATAGATTAATTCAATAGAAAAACGATTAAACATTATCACTACAAAAACAATAATGTTAGAAAGACGGGCTGGTTGGCATAAGGGGTAGGTTGGTCAACAGCTTTTTATAATCATTCCCAAGGACTATGGCATGCCACCTTCTCATCAGGTGACATTTTACTGTTTTATCAAAAACAAAAGAGCCAGGAAGCCTAGCACCCCTTGTGGCCAGTAGTAGAACCTTGCCTTCCGAAGCGTCCTCTGTGGAGAGACTAAGGGCATGAGAGAGTCATTATTTCTCTGGGCAAATCTTTTTCTTCCCTTCTTCATTGAAAATCAACCTCATATGTGAGTAGAACATATAGGAAGTAGCTACACGGCAATCAAGGAGTGGGGTGCGAAAGAGGAGAAGGAATCGAGAGAGTAAGTTCACCTCTTTAAATTTCTTTTACTTCTTCAACCTTAATCATCATCATTACCATCAATAGCTACGATTTCCATAATTCCAAATCCAAATTCATTCAACAGTTTAACCAGAAATTTCTACTTTCGGCTACCTCCTACAACCATGTAAATTTTTCAATAGATTTTTTCTTCAGTTTATATCAATTTTCTTTGCAATTAATTATTTAATTAATTTCAAATACAATCCACTAATATTAACACGTTTTAAAGTGAAGTAACACCTGGTCTTAAGTTGAAGGCGCACTTCATACGCCTACTCAACAGGAACTTATCATGAAAGAGTGGTTTACGACAATTTGTTTTTCAACATGGTAAATTTTTTCTTCAGTTTTCTTTTTCTTCCACAGAATTTGCTTGCTGATCAACTCTTTTATCATTTATTAGCTATTATTCTCATTTCCATCTTGATTATCCTTCTTCTTAATCATATCTTCTAACACTGAGTAGTGTGAGGTGCTTCTTGCAGAGCTGAGTCCATAAATTCCATTCTTGTACCATCTGCCATACCTGACACCTTCCTCCCAAGTCTTTCCATTACCTCTATCTTCTCATTTCTTTCTAACCCGATCTCTGCCATACAATCCACTGGCAGTTTAGAAATATTACCAAACCACTTCTGCCGATGATCCCTACTCAGCTGATCTTACATCTAGTTTTGTTCTTATTCCCATATTTTATAAACAGTGCCTTCTTGTTTTTTCTTTAACTCTTCTCAGGAATTCCTCATTCATGGTTTGAATTTGCCTTTTAAATTAGGTGATGAGGATCCAAGACTCCAAATGACATCTATCATGAGGAGGAAAATGTTTTCATAGACATTCAGTTTTGTCTCTTGTCATGGCTCATTTGGAATCCACTCAAATGAACTATTCTGTCACATTTTCTACCTCTCATTGCAATTATCATAATTTTATACTTATTATTGTAACTCAAAGTTCCTTCTGAATTTCTTCCAGGACATTGACAGCCATTTTTATTTTGCCATTCAGTTCAGGGTGGGTTGGCAGACCTTTTTTGGGACTGGTTCTAATATGACCAACCTACTTCAACAGTATAGGCCAACCGAGCAAAGGTTAGGTCGATGGCGAAATGAAATCAATTTGAATGAAAAATCGAAACATGAAAAGTGTTGCAAACCTGCCCCAGCCTACCCTAAATAATAAGTAAGCATATGAAAAAAGTCAAACCAGTAATACTAGAAGAGTTAAAAATACTCATACCTGACCAATCATGTGCGGAGAGTCCAATTTGGAATCTAGATTATAATAAACACCAGAAACCTGTCGGATTGCAATCCAATGCCTTTTCTTTAATGGCAACAAAACAAAACCAAATCTATAATCACTTGGTACATTGAGAATAAACCCTTGAATATGGGATAACTCCAAGCATTCCGGAGGTCTATAAACATTTTTTTTTTTTTTAATTTCAATCATATTCATTAAAGTCAGTAATTATTATGAAGAAATTTGTTATTGAAATACATACTTTCTCTTATCAAACCAAACTGCTTCACAGCCTTTCCGCTGTAAAGCAGCCATTATCACATTGACATCATAATTTCCCAGTCCAAGGAAAGATTTATGAGGATTGATCCAAACGTGGGGAGACAATGCTTGGCATATTTCGTCCAATTCAGATTT
>NW_027112707.1:100291-108586 GCF_000696795.3 Halyomorpha halys | reverse complement strand
GAAAAATCTTGATGTAAAATAAAATTGGTACCTACATCTGAAGTAGTGGGTTCTATAGTAGAGGGATCAAATTTGTACCTCATTGGCCAGGAACTTAATACAATTGTCCATTAAAGGATGGTTCTGCTAACGAAGAGGTTTCATTGTATATGATAAAATTATGAAGATTATATACTTTACAGATATCTAATAGTTTATGTAAATTTCGATTTTAGACAAACAATTGTAACATAATATAATTAATTTAGCTCTATAATATCCATAAAATCTAGTTATTCATTAGGAAATTTGTTTCATTATCATTGATAAAAATTACAAATATGCCTGAAGACAGCATTAGCCAGAATGGTTACATTGGCAATATAAAAAGTTATCTAAAAGAGGAATGTGGTTAATGCTATATCATTTATTATTACTCTGATTTTAAGTTTCAATTACTGGGAATTCAAAGTGCTCTAGCATTGTAGTACAATTACTAGTTTTTTTCATTAAGATAGTTTTATTTTTAAAAAACAAACAAAAATCTTAATTTTTGTAAGTCTTTGCTAGTTCTTTAAGGCTCTGAAATGAATTTTAATGGAGTAATGCATCCAATTCCAGATTTACAAATTTTTAAACTCTCAATCAGTTTACAAACCACTTTTAAAGGAGCATGCTCATAAAGTTTAACAATAAATAAAGGATAGTTAATAACTTTGGCATCACTAAATAAAAAAGTTAACAACTCAACAGATAATAATAAAATATAAACTGAATATCAAATTTTAAAATATTAATTAATAAAATCAATTAAAGGGGTTTAACTTAAACCATTCAAAACATTTTAATATTTGAATTATAAAATTTCACACTCATTCAGTTGAATTGAATTTAAAATAATAAGAATAAATATTACTTATTATAATTAAGAAAACAGGTGAACTGTAGAATCTATTTAATAACCTAAAATTAACCAATTATAACTGGTCAATACGAAGAATTTTAACTATATTCCTTAATTTTTACACCAATAAAACCATAGAACAATCCACACTTTATGATATTTACAATTAAAAAACAATACCCAGTCTTCTCTAAAATTACTTTAGAAAAGTAATGATTTAAAATAAATATTTAAAAAAATACAGACCCAACATTAATTTGAACTTCACTGATAAACAGTGAGCACAAATTTATCAATGAGTCAAATATTAAAAAAGTTTTTGGAAAGTAAAAAAATCAAAGTGATTGTAGAATCAATACTTTGGGTATTAATCGGGTCACTTGGCCATAAAACATTCAACAACATGAGCTGACCAAAAGCTAACTTATCACAATTAACAGTAATAATATTTGTCAAACCAAAAAGAAAATGATACCATTATAAGATAACAGTTCAAAATATAGATGAAAACTTGCTTTTGATTCTTCATCCGTTGAATGAAATTATGGCACAATAAGTAAATTTATACCACATACCCAATGGTTTATTATAACACAAACCTACTTACGAAAGAAAAGATAAAAAATTCACATGTTTTTTAATAACGCACATAAAAATAATCCTCAACCATATTAAATTTTGTAGCCACCGATGCGAATATTTATTATTTAATAAGAAACAGAATATAAGAAAAGCACTAAAAAATTTAGATTCATATAAGAATTTAAAAACCAAATAACACAGTTTTTAAAAATTAGAATGGGTGATAATGAATGTTTAGATTATCACTCTGAAATAATAATATAAGGCATGTCAACAACCAACTCCAAAATGTGATTACTTTTTAGTGAAAGAATAAACCACAACTGGGTACAACATTATTCACCTTTTAAAATTATATTCCACATTTAGAAAGATTAATATTTCTATTGATCTCTGACTTCAATAAACAGCGGACAATACCAAAATTTACTAAATTCAAGAGGGGCTATCTATAAAGATAAGACTTGCAACTCTTACCTGTTTTTCATGATAAACACCTGTAGAATTTCCATTCATAGCCATAAAACCTTTTATTTGAAGCAAAAATAGGAATCATCACTATCCCACTCTTAAGCAGAATATTTAATTTAGATGAAAATCTGAGTAAACTGTAATAACACAGAAAGTATATAATTCCACTTATTTTAAATATAAAATGCAATATAATAGTTTGAAAAAAATATATAATTTTCACTAACGATACGTGGAATTATATTCCTAAGTAAATAAATTCGAAAACCATTCGGTTATAGCAACAATTACAAACCCTTAACAAATAAAACCTGCTCTCAAACTCGGTCAGGTTAACAAATCAACATAAAATGATAAGAAGCAGTGATGTCGGACAAAATTTACCCTACTTTTGGAATATTATCATCTTATCAGAGTATGTTTTTAATTTTTAAATTTTAAATATTATTCTTTTTAATCAATATTTTAAAGCAATTTAGTTATGAAATTCTATCACATTTATTTACGAAAACCCGAGTAAAGCTGCTAAACTCACAAAATATAAATTGAAAATCCAACTAAAAATTTTGTTGAAAGCATTTTTTTTTTTTTTTTTTTTTAAACGAGAAAGAAATCAAAAAAATATATAACTACGTACTAAAACACATTTTAAGAAGTACGTCATTTAAAAAAAAATATTGAATACTAAAAAAGTATACATTAATAGTTTTGGATCAGATCAAATGTATTAATTTTTTATTCAATGAATGTATCATAATGACTTTATTTGTTTTTCCACAAGCTAATAAAAAATAATAATTTTCGGTATTTTATTTTATTTAATTTATTAATCTTCAATATTGATTTATATAAATTCAATAATACTCTTTTTGACTTAATTTAAGACTGCATTATACACAATTATCAGGCAGTGGTGAAATCCCGCCTTGGTGAAAGAACAGTCTGTTGAAAAAGTGAAAGAATAACTCAGTGAATGCTTAGAAAGTATATTTGTTAGTTAAGTGGTTTTAATTTCATTTTAAAACGTTTAGTTGTTGCTATTGAACAATTGTATTGTTTTAATTTCGTAAAATGCTACTTTTCAATAATCATATTCTGTTTAAATACCAAGTGAGAACAATTTAAATGAATATGAATGTTTCTTCTTCTGCTTTCTTCTTCGACTTTTTTATGAGGTATGTTACTATAATAGTTAGACACCTATTTATTTCATGTACTGATAATTAAAACTCCTTAAATAGTAGTTGATATTGAAATTCCATAATCATCATTCCAGTACAATTAAAACTATTTATCTTTCCTCATTGGGAAGAAGACTTCTCCGGTTAACCGGCTCTCACGGTTAATCCGTAGTGTACAGAAATACAGCAATATTAATTTAACTCGTACATTAAATGAAATACAAAAAATACATACTGTAATTTGGGGTAATACTTGAATAATACATACTTCAATTTACTTAGGTAAACTATTTTTTGGAAAATATTTCTGAAATAATTGTGTATTCAATATTACTAGTATAGTAGAAGAGACTTTTTTAGAAAAAAAGTCGGTTATTTCACCCCAATTTTTGATTAATGAAAACTATGTATAATTACTAGTTAAAATTGATAAGTCTGCCAAGTATAGGTAGGGGAATTCAAAATGGTGGCTGTTTCAAAATTAAAAAAAAAAAATTAATATTTCTTTTGGTTACTTAATATATCTTAAGTTGAATATCTTCAAAACTACTTACCACACTAGAAAACCTAATCGAACGTCGTTTAAAGTAGAGTAAATTTATTAAAATATGAGCACTAGTAGTTCTGTTTACGTTCAATAGTTCTCGAGATGCAATTTCATAAAAAGGAACATTTCATAACGAAAAATCAGTAGTTAGTGAATTTATTTTGGAAAAAATATATCTCAAGAATCATTAGACGTGCAGATGTCTGCCAGCACTCGATTTAAAACTAATATACTACAGAGTAGTTTATAACGTTTCTTGTTTTTAACAAAATAAATTCACAAAATGTTGATTTCTAGTTGTTTAGCCAAAAGTTTTGGTTTATAAAAAAAAATATCTGAGGAACCATTTAGACGTACCATTGTCTGCTACCATTCAAATTGAAGCTAGTATAACCCTATGCATGGAACATCTCCTACATATCAGTTAAAAGGAAAACCAGCCTCACAGACCGGGAGAGCAATTTTTTCCATTTAAAATCAGTTTTAATGAAAAGGTTTCACTAAAGGAAGATTTTATGCGTCATATATTTTATTAAAGCAATTCTTTGACAAAAATATTATTGTTTTATATAATACAGATGAAAATTGGTAACTAGAGCTTATATCATAAAAAATTCAAATAATATAAAGTAAAATTGAGGCACATGTAAAAGATTACCTATTATTATAGAAATTTTTTATAATCGATATATATAAGAAACATTCTACTAATTACAATTTGGAAACACATTCATTACATATTTCCATGGAGCAATCTAGACAAAGGGATATTACACTGAACCCATTTGTAATTTGTTTTCCTCTCCTTTTGGTATGGACGATGGGTTCGGGCTGGTTTCTGTGACGTTCCTGGATTTATCTCCAGGGTCAATGGATATTAAACAATTGTTTATATTTGTTTTGAGAGTATCAGGGTAAATTCACTATTTTCAAACGTAGTTAAAGATGTTTTTTTTTTGGTGACAAATCAAGTTCCGATATTACCAGTGGCCATCTTCTGGTTTTACGATTACCTGTTGCTGAAAATATTGGTTCGTTCCTTTCCTCATCACACGAGAGTTCGCTGTGAGAGGAATGTTCTGACCTTTCTTCTTCATCTTCCCTAGGGACATAGGAATTTTCAGAGTCCAGTTCAACATCAGATTCTTCTTCAGAACCAACAGCTAATGCCATGTCTATAATTCTCCTGGTACGAGAAGAAACGTTCTTCGGTGCACCACTCATAACTATGACCTCTGAAGACATTATAACGACTAGTTTAAGAAATAAATTAAAAATAATGCCATAATATTCAAAAAAAGGAATACCGGTCTCTGAGGACGTAGCACAATTAAGGGAACACGGGTCTTACAGACCGGGAAAAAGATACTCAAAAACAGGAATAACGGTCTACCTGACCGGGAAAAAACTTACCTTAGAAGGAAGACCGGTCCAAGAGACCCAGTAGACTTCGGAAAAGCGGGAATAGGTGGGATAGAGACGAAGACACAAGGGCTGACGCAACCACTACTAGAGTCAGGAGTTAACTGAGACTGTCATAGGTGATGAGCGTAGAAAGAAGTATGCTTCTAACTCTAGAGCCTAATTTTGATACTATGCCGGTCCCGCAGACCGTTGTTCCTTTCAGAGGTTTAATGTACTATAAAGTAAAAAATTCGTATCCATTATTGTCTCAACACTTCATTTTTCGCTAGTCCAACGTTTCGGCCATTCTAGCCATCTTCAAGGTCATCTTCAATATAATTTCTTCCTTACATTAATTTAAAGTTTCTTTTGCAGGCTATTCTGCCCAGGTCATTTTCTTTAGTATAAGTTAAAAGCCTATTTTTTTTTTTTAATTTAAAATCATTAACATTTAATTTTCCTCTATTAGATTATCAACAACCAATACACCACCATATAACAAACCATTGTCATGATTTTTCAACCATAAGTGGTGTATTGATTGTTGATAATCTAATAGAGGAAAATTAAATGTTAATGATTTTAAATTAAACAAAATAAATAGGTTTTAACTTATAATAAAGAAAATGACCTGGGCAGAATAGCCTGCAAAAGAAACTTTAAATTAATGCAAAAGAAACTTTAAATTAATGTGAGGAAGAAATTATATTGAAGATGTCCTTGAAGATGGCTAGAATGACCGAAACGTTGGACTGGTGAAAAATAAAGTGTTGAGACAATAATGGAAACGAATTTTTGATTTATTTAATAAATAATTACCTTGTCTCAAGAATTTGAAATAATATAATTAAAGTAAAAAATAAATTTTTAGTTGTTTAGAGAAAATGTAATAAGCAAAATTCGTATTCATAAGCCATTATCATAAAAACGACTACTTCGGAGATAAACTACTTTATTGTACACTCAATTATTTTTTATGATATGAAGATAGTTGACCGTCGATAATATATATGAGGAGAAGATAGTTGGGGGTGCGGTCAGAGAAAAACACAAATAAGTAAAAAAAAAACAGAATCGCTAGCTTTTCAGGGCTTGCTGCGTAGTCGACAGACAAACAAGTGAATAATGGATTCCAGCCCCATAATAGATCGCCCTAATGAAGGCTAGAAATTCTGGTAGAAATTTTAGTAAATAAGTTTTTTTAAAACTTTTTTTTTTTTTTTTTTTACCACACCCTAACTATCTTCTCCTCATATGAACTACTTTTACTTTGAATTCTGGCAGACATCTGGTTCTGAGATTAGTTTTTCATAAATCAAACATATTTCCCGAACAACTAGAAATGAATATCTTTTAAATGTATTTGAACTAATATCATCACAAATATATTTAAACTCTTATGATGACAAATGTCTAATAAACTACTTCATATCACATTAAACTACCTTTAATTTGAGTGCTAACAGACTTCAGTACGTCTAATAGTTTCATTAATGATGAGTCTGCCAAGTATATGTAGAGGGAATAAAAAATGGTGGCTGTTTCAAAGCAATGAAAACATTTTTTTTTCTATATCTTAAAAAGTAGGAACAACTCAAGAAAACCTAAGAGAACGTCATTTAAAGAAGTAAATTTGCTAAAATATGAGCCCTAATAGAGTTATTTACGTTAAATAGTTTTCGAGATAAAGCTTTTTAAAAAGCAACATTTAATAAAAATGTTGTATAGGACGTACTGAAAGATCAGTAGTTAGTGAATTTATTTTGAATAATTTATTTCAAAAACAATTTGACATACAGATGTCTATTAGCACTCAAACTAAAGCTAGTTTAATGAGGTATGAAGTAGTTTATGATGTTTATCTTTGTAGGAGTAATAGTTTTCATGAAATTTGGTATTATAAATTGATTTATAGTTGTTCGGACAAATTTTTATTAGTCAAATTTAAATTCATATGTGAATATCATAAAAACTACTACCCCTACGAAGATAAGTGTAAATTTCGTTTATTTTGAGTGTTTGCAGAAATATGTGCGTCATATGGATCTAGAGATATATTTTTTCAAAAGTCTAGAATTTTATACGAACAACTAGAAATTAACATTTTGTGAGTTTATTTTGTCAAATATCATAAAAACTACTACTTCTACATAGTTAAACATTATTATCTATTTTGTAGTAAATTTAACTAGCTTTAATTTGAGGGCTGGCAGACCTCTGTACGTCCAATGGTTTCTGAAATGAAGTTTTTCATAAATCAAAGTTATTGTCCGAACAACTAGAAATCAATTTATTTTAGCAAATATCATGAAAACTACTATTCCTACGAAGGTAAAGGTAATAAAATTCTTTATAGTCCATTAAACTAGCTTTAATTTGAGTCCTAATGGACTTCAGTACGTCTAATGGTTCCTGAGGTATTGATTTCCTAAAATAAATTCAGAAACTACTAGTTTTTCAATACTTTTTTTTTTTATAAAATTTTGCTTTTTAAAAACGTAAATTTCGGGAACTACCGAATGCAAACAGCCCGACTTTGGACTCAAATTTTAGAAAATTTACTCTACTTTAAACGATGATGTATTAGGGTTTTAGTGTTGAAGGTAGTTTTATTGAACGAATTTAATAGTCCATATTATTCATTAGTCTCTACAAATACTTTTTTTTTTAATTCTTTAAATATGTGATTTAATTTAAGTGTGAAAGATCTAGAAGATAGAAGTTTTCAGTATTAAACATAAGCTCTGTTATTTTATAGTGTATTATAGAATTTAGCGTCTTGTTAGCTTTTTATTTTCACTGTTGGTTAATTCGTAGAGTAGAGTAGAGCTTAAATGTTGGTTAATTCGTAGAGTAGAGTAGAGTAGAGCTTAACTGTTGGTTAATGCGTAGAGTAGAGTAGAGTAGAGCTTAACTGTTGGCTAATGCGTAGAGTAGAGTAGAGCTTAACTGTTGGTTAAGCGGCATTCTACTGTAAATGAATACGTAGATCACAAATATATATTTTTTGTAACAACATGATTACTCATTGAGAGCATCCCATGTATCTATAGTTCTATGTAGTGGATTTTTAAAAATGTTATTTATTACTTTGCGGTATTTTGTATTTTCACTTTCAGAACACTCAGATTAACAGAATGCTACACGTTAGTATAGACAAAATATCCAAAAATATATAGTATAGACAAAATATCCAAAAATATATAGTATAGACAAAATATCCAAAA
>NW_027112707.1:99305-100241 GCF_000696795.3 Halyomorpha halys | reverse complement strand
TATTGTCCGAACAACTAGAAATCAATTTATTTTAGCAAATATCATGAAAATTACTATTCCTACGAAGGTAAAGGTAATAAACTTCTTTACACTCCATTAAACTAGCTTTAATTTGAGTCCTAATAGACTTCAGTACGTCTAATGGTTCCTGAGGTATTGATTTCCTAAAATAAATTCAGAAACTACTAGTTTTTCAGTACTTTTTTTTTTTTTATAAAATTTTGCTTTTTAAAAACGTATATCTCGGGAACTACCGAATGCAAACAGCCCGACTTTGGACTCAAATTTTAGAAAATTTACTCTACTTTAAATGATGATGTATTAGGGTTTTAGTGTTGAAGGTAGTTTTATTGAACGAATTTAATAGTCCATATTATTCACAAATAATTTTTTTTTAATTCTTTAAATATGTGATTTAATTTAAGTGTGAAAGATCTAGAAGATAGAAGTTTTCAGTATTAAACATAAACTCTGTTATTTTATGGTGTATTATAGAATTTAGTGTCTTGTAAGCTCTTTATTTTTACTGTTGGTTAATTCATAGAGTTGAGTAGAGCTTAACTGTTGGTTAATTCGTAGAGTTGAGTAGAGCTTAACTGTTGGTTAAGCGGCATCCTACTGTAAATGAATATGTAGATCACAAATATATAGTTTTTGTAATAACATGATTACTCATTGAGAGCATGCCATGTATCTATAGTTCTATGTAGTGGATTTTTTTATTTTATTTATTACTTTGCGGTATTTTGTATTTTTACTTTTTTATATCCAAATATTTTCTGGATACTGGTTCACAAAACTAGCTCCAAGTGTGAGTTCATTGAATTGAAAACTCAGATTAACAGAATGCTACGCGTTAGTATAGACAAAATATCCAAAAATATATAGTATAGACAAAATATCCAAAAATATATAGTATAGACAAAATATCCAAAA
>NW_027112707.1:97639-98178 GCF_000696795.3 Halyomorpha halys | reverse complement strand
AAATGGTGAATGTATAAGAGCAACTTGTTTTATAACCTTTCTTTCCAAAACTTCATGTTATTGTTTACTTTTAAGTTTTGATAAAAGTAATTTATAACATGCTTAAAGTGGAAGTTGTGTAAAAGTTTGGCTACTGAGTGCCTTGTTGATCTTCTGACTTGTGAGGAATAGAATCAAGATGAGCTAATTGACAACTGTCATTATAACTGTAATCCTTTGCTCTATTAGATTTTAAAACATCCAAAACAATATTAAAACACAAACCAAGAGCAAGTTAACCTAACACGACAACTAACAAAACGGTGACGAGCTCAGTTGTTCTGTTGCGTGACGTCATTTTCCCTTTAACAGACTCTCAACCATGTTATATGTTATATCGTTTTAACATGGTGAAAGAAGGAAGTATTTCTCCATTTAACATAATTTTTCCCATTTAACACGCTTTAACATGTTAAACTAAAGATCATGAATACCCCTAGTGGTAGTGAAAGCTGTCGCTGGCACTATGATCGTGTAAACAGATATTTTCTGTCGTTAAA
>NW_027112707.1:96161-97408 GCF_000696795.3 Halyomorpha halys | reverse complement strand
TTTTATAACCTTTCTTTCCAAAACTTCATGTTATTGTTTACTTTTAAGTTTTGATAAAAGTAATTTATTAAAACATGCTTAAAGTGGAAGTTGTGTAAAAGTTTGGCTATTGAGTGCCTTGTTGATCTTCTGACTTGTGAGGAATAGAATCAAGATGAGCTAATTGACAACTGTCATTATAACTGTAATCCTTTGCTCTACTAGATTTTAAAACATCCAAAACAATATTAAAACACAAACCAAGAGCATGTTAACCTAACACAACTAACAAAACGGTGACGAGCTCAGTTGGTCTGTCGCGTGACGTCATATTCCCTTTAACAGACTCTCAACCATGTTATATGTTATATCGTTTTAACATGGTGAAAGAAGGAAGTATTTCTCCATTTAACATAATTTTTCCTATTTAACACGCTATAACATGTTAAACTAAAGATCATGAATACCCCTAGTGGTAGTGAAAGCTGTCGCTGGCACTATGATCGTGTAAACAGATATTTTCTGTCGTTAAATCAGGATGATAGTTGGCAGTTTTATCAACTATTGTCTCTATTGTCTTGATGACTATCAAGTCATCCATCAGGACCTCAATCTCAATCCTGTCATGATAAACTTTGTAACCACCCAAACCCACTTGTTTCTAATCTTGCTTCTCCTTCATTACCTGATAATCCTCCTAGGCATCTGAAAAGAAATGATATTGGAGGGTAGGTTCACCACATGTCTGTATTTTAGTATAACTAACATCAAATTTACTCACTGTATATATTTTTAATACATATGTAAATGTCAATAAATAAATTAAAATAAAAAAAAATACAAAGAAAATAAAAGTCTCTAGAACTGAATTTAGAAAATTTTTTTAATTTAGAAATATTTTACAGAACGAATAATTTTGAATCAAATACGGCTGCAGACTCCTTAATTCTTTGTCGTTTGTATTTCTACTTTCATTCACCGATATGTGGAATATATCATAAGGATAAGTATTGTAATCATGGAAAATTTCTTATTGGAGTTTTAGACGGAAATATATTATGGTTTGAGGTCCTCTAAGTCCATATAATACCCCTAAAATGGAGTGAGTGTTTTTTTTTTTTTTTTTTTTTTTTACGAGGGTAGGTGGAAATCTTCAAAAGACACGGATAGGCCCGTACCTATCCGTGTGTGGGCTTTTTACCTACTAAAACCAACCTCTCTACATATTAATACCTGCGACAAACTTGCACCTTAGATATCCATTAAGT
>NW_027112707.1:91039-95446 GCF_000696795.3 Halyomorpha halys | reverse complement strand
TTATAAAATTATTAATTAATTAGTAATTTATATTGTTGAATAATACATAATTTATAAATACATATTTTTTAAATATTTGACAATTTATTAGCACATATTTCAGATTTTTTAGCACATAAAAATCCTATCCCTAGTTATAACTATTTATCTATTTTCTGCCGACGTTTCAGCCTACGTTGTTGGTCTTCATCAGTGCTGTTAGGTGGGAGTGTAAACAGAGACCCTTCAAATTATTTTGAACAGAAACAGAAACCTTTGGTTTTCAAATTAACTTATGGTTAATCATCCGTTAAGTAATATAAGTAGTTCTTGTTTTCTTCTTCTTATAAATTCTGGTTTTTAAAGAAAATATATCCATTACCTTTGAAATCATAGACCAATTTGAAACTATAGATGTGAATTGTTCTCATTTAGACGCAATTATTTTGGTTATAAAATACAATAAAAAAAGAGGGTTTTTATTAAGAAGTGATCCATACAAAAACAACTATCCAGCTTGGGCCAGGAAAGAGTGGTTATTTGATTGTGATTCCTCGAAATATGAATAACTAATTATGAGGTTAAAGGTCTAGAGGGAAACTCAAAGGCGAATGTAAGCTATTCTTTCTCGAGAATTATGAAATAATTTTTTGATTGCTTTAAGGATGACGTGTAAATATTGGGTCATTTCATGCGAAATATCCATGTATTATTTCAGAAATTCAAAATGGGATTAGTGGACTTTTTTTTTAATATCTTTATGTTTACAGATAATGAGAACGATCTTTTGAGTAGGCACTTATTAGGTTCATAATTGTTTAACCACACTAAGGCAGAAGTAACATTAGACTTTAATTTTTCTATTTTTTTCTATAAACATGATTTTTTATTATAATAAGATCAAATATTAAATAGATATGTTTTTTTTTTCTGATCCCTCTAAAACAGAAAAACAAGAAATTAGTGAATGCTTAACTGTGGGAAAAAGAGAATAAATCGTGTTGAGTATTACCTTTTACTACCTTTGGTATTTTAAGGTTACCTATGATACTTATTGTGAAATGTCCATTCTGTATGGTCCTACTATTAAAGAAAGAATCCGGAGGTGAGGGGCCTCCTCATGTTGATTTTCGCATAGAAGATAGAAAATATATTTTTTTTAATAAATACAAATAGATATGAGAATTTTATTTTAAATTATATTGATGATAATATATATTGACTCTTTCTCAGGATGTGTTTTCCAGACAATCAGAACACAATGACACTTCAATGAGTTAATGGCTAATTTTATAAATATCCTTCTAACTTCATTGAATAATATTTTTGTGGTAAATTCTAAACCTTTTAACTAAAAAAAAAAAAAAAAGGAAATGCTCGGCATAAATTAAAGAAACAAGTTAAATTTTGTTTTAGTTTCTTCTGTATCTACTAGAAAGGGTTGCCATTGGAGTAATGTACCAATGATCAGGAATTACTTCTTTCTTTACTTCAATATTAAAGTATAATGTCTTGCTTTATTTGTTTTTGATTTATTTATTTAATTTTATAGAACAATCGAAAAGTCTATTTTATTTCTAGTTCGTAATAATAGTTTTTATTTTTATGGTACCTATTTCAGTCTTAAATATATGCAAGCTTAAAATTTTAACCTTTGACTTTTTTTATATTGTACAAGTCTTGTAGAGGGTTGGTCAAAGTTTGGAGGGATTTCTTTGGCCGATCTTCTGTCTAAGACACTAACACCAGTGCACTTGCAAGACTTAGTTCATCATTCCTATTGTAAATAACCAGTGACATAGTTCTTAATTTTATTGTTTTAGCTAAGTTTATAGTTTTAGTGGAAGACAATTCAACCATCTCAGAAATGAACTTAAATAATTTAATATTGTACAAACTCAATCATTCATTAGAATGGAGCTCAGCACCAGTAAAAGGAGATAGTACAGATGAACAATATTATATATTTGTTTTTATTTTAATTAATATTTTTTGTTAACCTTATGGTCAGGACAGAAAGGTTACTTCATTTAGATTCTTTGAAATATGAATAACTAATTATGAGGTTAAAGGTCTAGTATGAAAATCCAAAGACTAATGTAAACCAGCAATTCAGGAGAATTATAAAATAATTGTTTCGTTGCTTTAAGGATGATGTGTTTAATATTGGATCATTTCATATGAAATATCCATTTTATTATTTCACAAATTCAAAATGGGATTAGTGGACTTTTTTGTTTACTATTTTATGTTTACGGATTATAATGATAACAATTTTTTGAGAAGTCACTTCTTAGGTTCATAATTGTTTTATCACACTAAGGCACTTAGTAACATTAGACTTTACTTCTTTAAATTTTTTCTATAAATATGATTTTTTTATTACAATATGAATCAATGTTTTGAAATTTATTTATAACATACTAATATAGTTTAATCATAGATTGATATTTTTGCTGCCCAGCACAATTATCACTGTAAAAAATGAAATTAATTCCATCAGCATTGCCTTTAGTTTGTTTCCTATTTTGGGCACAGAATTATCAATCTAATACTCCACATTCCACTTTGCCTTCCTGCGATTCATAACAAAACAAATTCAGATCTGAATATGTCACTTTTTATCAAAAGAAACTGCTTCTAACTTATCTCAAAGCAAAATGTGTCACATTTTTAGAAAACGACTCGAAAAAACTTCTTAAAAATAATGAAACAACTAAACTCAAGAAGTTCAAGAAAGATTCAGTACAGTTTAATACAAGCAAATCTGTTCTCTGGTGGAAAATTATTTCATTTTTTACAGAAATAATTGTACTGGCTTGCAAAAACATCAATGATGATAAAAATATATCACTATGCAATAAATAATTTCATATCATTCATATAATTATAAAAACTCATATTTATAGAAAAAATAATTAAAAATGTAAAGCCTAATGTAACTACTCTCTGGTGTGGTAAAACAATTACGAACCTAAGAAGTGCCTATTCCAAAAATCATTTTGGTATCCAAAGAAAAATGCAGGATTTTGATTAAATAAATAAAAATCATATCCTGAAATTTTACAATCCATTCTATAATAGACTGAAAAATTTTATATTTTTTTTTAGTCTATTTATTTAAGGTCTTTTTCATTTTTGCAGTTGCTCATTTTTATATTTTTATTATACTTTTTCTGTTCTTTTTTTACTTTTAAATAAATATTGTATAATTTACAATGAAAATATATCTTAGTTAGTTTTTACTAACACTATGATTTTCACATAAACACCTCACTAAAAACCAAGAAGTACATTGTATATTGTGGATTCAGCCAACGTAACGGTCAGAATTTCAAGGCTTCATTAGGGCTAAGAACAAAAAAAACAAAACAATAGCCAATGATTAAAAGGATATTAAGTATTATAATAAAATAAATACATAATAAAAGTAATATTAAAATTAAGTAAGAGGAAAGAAGAAGTATTAAAATAAATTTCAATATCTAGTTAGTAAATACTTGTGAAAAATAAAAATTATTGAAAATAAAGTTATGAAAGTAGTGGGAAATAAACCTCATATATAAGTAATTAAATATGTAAGAAAATAACTGAATTAAAGAAATAAAATTTAAGTTATATAATCCTGAGATCAGATTTACTAAATGTATTATAATGTACAGTTGTAAATATCAATAAATAAAAATTTAAAAAAAAAGTTATATAATCCAAAAGGAATAAAGAAATATGAATATTTTAGTTTAATAATAATTAATTATTAATTTTTGATTAATAATAATTAATTTTCTTTATTATTTTTGTGTTATAAAAGAGGTAGCGGATTGTTGACATTTCATGGCAATTCCATGCAATAACTTTCAGCCCATCAAAATATTTGATGTGCCTTTGGCCTATATACTCCGGCACAGAGGGTAGCTGGAGTTCCTGGTGAATGGTGGTGTTTCTGGCCCTCTGTAGCATGGTTCCACGGACGATTCGCCGGAGGACGGAATTCTGATAGCTCTGCAGCTTCTCAAGCATTGATCGGTAGAGGTGACGCAGTAGTGGTGCACCATAGGGTAGAGTTGGTCGTATTATGGCCTTATAGATTTGCAGCTTCAGGCTTAGTGAGAGTTGTGGCGATTTTAGTAGATGGTAGAGCCTGTAGCTCTTCTGGCGAGCCAGCTCATATCCATCCATAAAGCTTCCACCTTAATTTTATTCAATCACCAACTATGTATCCATCTCCTAGACTATCAAACTTCTGTGAACTTGTATTTAATAGAAAACATTATAAGCATAGATAAATATGTATTTTTGTACATATTTCAATTTATTTAAATATGGTGATAGATGTTTAAAAGTTGATGTAGCCAGACAAAAGCTGCTAAAACTGTTCCTAATTATTACTCTTAGGGGACCAAGTGTCCCAGAATAAAGATTTATTTT
>NW_027112707.1:88968-90239 GCF_000696795.3 Halyomorpha halys | reverse complement strand
GATTGTCGCACAACAGTTAGGGATTTTTGCAAATGATTTACTTTATGAATATTATTCTTTAGCACTATTTCTTGACTTCTATTTTTTCTTAAATTTACTGTATTTTCAATTATGATGGGAACAGTTAAAATAGTTTTTATGATATTTGATTCTGCTCAACATGGACTTGATTCAACGGACTTTTTTGAAGGATACGTTCCACCATCTTGGTTTTGTTTTGAATCACGAATTTATTATAGACAATGAAAATTGGATAGCTTGCTTTGTGGTTCAACAAAACAAATGAACAATATTAAAATGATACATAAAATAAAACATATTAAAAACCCTTAATACATCAAAATATACTATTTACTCAAAAAGAGCGTATTACAATATCAATCTCCTAGGCAATCAAACTTCCGTGAGCTAATAAATAATAGAAAACATTATATACCTAGAAAAATATGTATTTTCATATTTTAATTTATTTAAGTATTGTGATAGATCCATTTAATTATGTTTAAAAGTTAATGTAGGAACCTGAAAACATTTCTAGAACAAACCCAAAAGAATTATTGAGCTTCATAACAAGCTTAGGATTCATATAGGATATCTAGTGGAAAGAGGGGCCAAACTCACAAATCATTTCATGGCAATTCCATGCAGTAAATTTTTTTTCTTGAAATCAGACTAATCTATCAGGCCATTCTCATCGGTTTAAAACCCTTTCTTAATTCCCTTTCTTACTATCCATTATTATAACTCAACAACATACCTAGCCAGTTACAGAATACCATAAAAACCAACATGGAATAGTCACATTTCCCAGATAACTCGAAAAAACATATCAATCCTTAAACAGCTCCTAAGTTCCTGTGATTCATTTGTACAAAGTACCCATCACCTTATAGTACCTTCCCTTACTCTCCCACATTTTGACTATGGATGCCTAGTGTATGAAGGACTACCCATTGAAAAAAAAAAAGAGACTAAAAAGACTAATGAACTGCTTTATAAGATTCGTTTTCGGGAATTTCTAGGCATTCCCATATCCAAGCAAAGCTGGCTCTATCCCAGTATCAAAAAACAATACTTACTTGGAAAATTTTTTTTTGGAACTCTTTACCCATATCCATCTTTTTTTTTTTTTAAAAACCCTACAAAATTTTAATGGTGTATTTATAAACAATGTACTTTCTCCTTTTACTGTAGAACATCTACATTCTAAGGAGTCTTTTGGAGTATATTATTTTTGTTGTCAGTATTTATAAAAGTGTATAATGTGTTGG
>NW_027112707.1:84158-88372 GCF_000696795.3 Halyomorpha halys | reverse complement strand
ACAAAGAAATTAGTTTTAGTAATAAATGTTCTAATTATATAGAGCTCTGTATACATAAATACATCAAAATATACTATTTATAATACTATACTATTATTTGAGCACAAAATAATTTTTTTTTCTTTCATTTTTTTCTAATTAAGTCTGAATCAATTTTATTCTAATTTTTTGAATAAACATTTGGTCAAAAACCACCTCTGAGTTACAAATACAATAATTACAATTCAACATAACATCTTTACATATAGATACAAACATATTAAAAATATAGTTTGATAAAACTGATTCACATTTCACTATAATTTGATACATATTTACAATACAAAATTTTTGTTCTAAACAATAACTTATTTTTTATTGCATATGAATTTACAAAGACAAGTGAATAAGATATGTAAATAGTAACTGTTACTTGCCACGACTGTAATAATAACTAAATTTACTAATAATTGTAAGCTTAACAAAATAAAATGAAATCCAATAAAACATTCATAAGTTTTTTAAATGAACTCCCACACCTAGTGAACCTTTTCGATAATTAAAAAGACAAACAACATTATAAAGAATAAAAAATATATCTTCGCAATAATAGCTTCTGTTATTAAGAACTTGTTTAGGGAATATTCTGAGAATAATTTTAGTAAATGAAATAATGAATTATTTAGAAACAAACACCTTCCCTTGATCAAAAATAATACAGGTTAACAATGGCCCAAAACTGAGCATGGATTAATACAAGGGAAAAAGAAAAATTCTTTAATAACAAAGATGTAATAATCAAGATAGTCATAATAACAAAGAAAACTTTATACTGCTCAAAGCTATACTGACTCTAGTGGATTAGCAAACTAATTTTTATTTGAGCAAATTATTATTTGGCATTAATAGAAACTATAAACATTATGAATTTCAAAAGATTGTTAACATAAGAAAAAAATGACTTTGAAATGATATAATCTATGGTAGCATGTTCTGCTGTGGTGTAAGGAATGGAATGCGACCCCTTCCCCTGGCTACCACCAACCAGGTACCATACCACATTAATTTAAGATTTAAGGATACCTTTAAAGCCTTATTAAATATCCTATTTCCAATCTTACAAAATTTATTTTCAAGTAAAATTATTTTCTGGTTCAAATTGAACTTTAAATAACATGGGTCAATCCCTGTAAATGTCTTACTAAAACTGAAAATCCTAATGAATTTATTTTTTACATCCCCTTTAATGTAACATTTAATTTGAGTAATTAATTCTGGCTTACTCCTATAATGATAATTTTTTGTACAATCTTTAAATTTAATTTCATGAATAGTTCCCTTATTTATTAATGTTTTTTGGATTACTTCTCTGTAAAATCGAACATCATTACTATTCCAAGCAAAGCTGGCTCTATCCCAGTATCCAAACTTGGCAACTTTATTTATCAAACCTTAATAACTTAAAAATATTCCTCATTTTGGAACTCTTTACCCATATCCATCTTTTTTTTTTTTTTTAAAACCCTTACAAAGTTTTAATGGTGTATTTATAAACAATGTACTTTCTCCTTTTACTGTAGAACATCTACATTCTAAGGAGTCTTCTGGAGTACATTATTTTTGTTGTCAGTATTTATAAAAGTGTATAATTTGTTGGGGCACACATTATTTCTGAATTTAACAAGCTTACTCGTGTGTACGATTTTCCCCAACATCGAATCTTGAAAAGTTTGAAGAAGGCGCTGGGTTTCATCTGATATGTTGGTAAACAATGGTGCCCCATATAGTAGTGCTGGTCTCGGAATACTTTTGTATATCTGCAGATTCAATCTCAATGAGAGAGCCGAAGAAGTGAGGAGGTGGTTGAGACGATATGACTTTCGTCTTACTGTTCTCACCTTCTGATATAAATGGGCAGAGAGCTTAAGATGACGGTCTAGCTTTACGCCCAAATATACGATAGAGTTGGAAGGTGAGCTCACCGTATTATTCACATGGAGAGTCTTCGGCAGTCTTGATCTCTTGTGCGCTGTGTGCACGAACACAACACAGTCCATATTGGCTGCATTGACTGAGATGTTCACGGAGTCGAATGCCTTTGTGCTGTAAATGTATATCATGGTCGTTGCCTCATTTCGGTTGAAGGTGGTATTAACCTAGGTCTGAAGTTTCATCATGTGATTCTCTGTGCTGAGGCGAGCTTGAAAGCTGGTCTGTTCATAAGAAATTACGGAATGTTCATCGCAGAATTCTCAAAGGTAATTAAGAATGATCTTTTCGTAAACCTTGCCAAGATGAGGCAACAGACTGATGGGCCTGTAGTGATCTGCCTCCGTTCCAAACTTATTCGACTTGAGGAGTGGAAACAAGATAGCATGTTTCCATTTATCGGGGAAGTATCTCAACCTCAAGCACGAATTGTACAGGTTCATGAGATGAGCGATCCCCTTCCTTGGCAGTTGCTTGAGCAAGATGGTCTGCACCCCATCATGGTCTGGGGCCCAATTGTCCTGCGTTCATCGAAGTATTGCCTTCAATGATTTAGGTGAGACAAACATGAAATTGTCTTCTTCATATCCATCCATAAAGCTGCCTCCTTAACTTCATTCAAACACTAACTATGTATCCATCTCCTAGACTATCAAACCTCTGTGAACTTGTATTTAATAGAAAACATTATAAGCATAGATAAATATGTATTTTTGTACATATTTCAATTTATTTAGATATTGTGATAGATCCATTTAATCATGTTCAGAAGTTAATGTAGCCATACAAAAGCTGCTAAAACTGTATCTAATTATTACTCTTAGGGGACCAAGTGTTCCAGAATAAAGATTTATTTTCATTCATTCAAAGTCATTAAAAAAATTATATTTTTTTATTGTAAAACCTAATGATAAAAATAAAATAATTTTAAAATATGAAGATTTATATATTATATTATATAAATTTATATATTATATTATATATAAAATAATAATTTTGTTAATAGTAATAGAGGTCTGTTCTCTAACAAAGAAATTAGTTTTAGTAATAAATGTTCTAATAATATAGAGCTCTGGACTAATAATATCCTTCATACTTCATTGAATAGTTTTATACTGAGAATAAAATATGTTTATGTTAAATTCTAAACTTTTTAACTAAAAAAAAAGAAACAATCAGCATGGATTAAAGAAACAAATTAATTTTTGTTTTAGTTTTATCTGTATCTACTAGATAGCGCTGCCATCAGAGTTATGTACCAACGACATGGAATTACTTCTTTCTTTACTTCAACATTAAAATATAACGTCTTGCTTCATTTGTTTTTGATTTATTTATTTAATTTCATGGAACAATCGAATAGTCTCTTTTTTTCTAGTGAGTAATAATAGTTTTTATTTTTATGGTACCTATTTCAGTCTAAACTTATGCAAGCTGAAAATTTTAAAATTCGACTTTTTTATATTTTTTTACTTTTTTGAGTACATTGGAAAGTTGGCCATAGATTGGGGGCAGTGCGTTGGCACCCTTCAGTCTTTGACCAATTTTCTATATTGGCATTTTTTGCAGTAAATTTTTTTTTTTGAAATCACTCAAGTCTTAACAGGCCATTCTTATCCATAAAAAACCTTTCCTTAATTCTCTTCCTTACTATCCATTATTATATCTCAACAACATACCTATCCAGTTTTGGAACACTATAAAAAACGTAGGAGTCACTTTTGGTCAGCACATATCATAGAATAGCGAACTGTTTCTTCCCGAACTATCTCTTCATACAAAACTGCTTCCTTTGAAAAATCTCTTTGCTGTCCGAGCTACCTTAACCTTATTCAAACATTAACTATATATCCATCTCCTAAGTAATCAAACTTTCGTGATCTTATAAATAATAGAAAACATTATAAACCTAGATAAATATGTATTTTCATATTTTAATTTATTTAAATATTGTAATAGATCCATTTAATTATGTTGGGTTATGAAATATGTTGGGGGTAGGAATTTACGAGGTTTATAGAGCAGACCTGGATGCCTCGATCAAAAGCTTGTTCAACATCGAGGAAGACTCCCGTGCAGTACATACCGCGCTCCAATGTGGAAGATAGGACATCAACCACACGATGACTCTGTTGTATGGTAGAATGAGATGTTCTAAATCCAAACTGGTGGTCAGGAATAACATGATATGAGTCAAGGATTGGATAGAGGCCTTCGGCAGTCTTGATCTCTTGTGCGCTGTGTGC
>NW_027112707.1:82185-83122 GCF_000696795.3 Halyomorpha halys | reverse complement strand
CTTCCCGATCTAAATAGGCAAGTTATTGTAATCATGTGAAAATCGAAGGGAGACATTTTTACACAGTTTCGATATCGGGTAATCTGATTCCTATGAATGTGTTCATAATGTATTTTGTTAGCATTAGAAATATATAATATCTGTTGTATAAATCATTTGATTCTGCAAAACTAATTAAATTAATAGTAGAAATATGTATAATAGAAAATTTATTGGTATATACAAAGAATTATTTTTTATTTATACTTTTTTCGCTTATAAATGAACAATCTTTTAATTTTAACAAATTAAGTCATCACTTAGCATTACAGGGGAAGTAAAAGAAAACAATTTTTTAATATTTTAAATACTCCACTAACGCATGTTGAACAGATTCGATATTTACAACTCCAGCTTGACAAGAGACTTACATGGAATCCATATACAAGACTGAAACGACAAGAAACTGCTCGTAGATTTCGATTGCTACAACAGCTATTTGACAAACGCTCTAAACTTCCCATTCACTACAAAAAGGTATTATACACTATGATAATCAGACCAATTTGGACATATGGAATTTAGCTCTGGGGTTCTACCAAACCATAAAATTCCTCCCGCATTTAATCCTTGCAATCCAAAATTCTACGTAAAATCCTTGATGCTCCTTAATACGTTAAAAATAAACTAATCCACAAAGACCTTAATATCCTATTCGTTGCAGATTTGCTCCAAAACAGATATGCGTCTTTTCATTTCAACTTTCTTACCCATCCTAACTCATTAGTTCTTAATCTCTCATCCTCATCAATACTCAATAATCCTCCGAGGCGTCTGAAAAGAAGATGGCCACGGGACCTCCAAATTTAAATTAATGCTTGAAGTACCACCAACGGGTAGTTCCTTCCCAAGATTTTCAAGTGTAAATGAAATATTTCACAGATTTACTTATTGTATT
>NW_027112707.1:80528-82135 GCF_000696795.3 Halyomorpha halys | reverse complement strand
TCAACATGTTCAAGATGGGTTGGATTAAGGATATCAGGATCGGGGTTAAAAGTTTTGAAGAGGTGTTCGCCGAACATTTGAGTTTTTTCTTCATCTGATCGTGTCCAATTCTTATTTTCAGTGAGAAGTGGATGGTTGAAAGATTTGTATTTTAGTATCTTTTTAGTAGTTCTCCATAATGATTTGTCAGTGGTATTTAAGTTTTCTGTTAAGTTCCGGAAATTTAAAATAATGTTAGTAATGAAAATATCAACTTATTAATTAAAAATGCTTTCTCAAATGGTGTATGATTTTAGGCACTAACAAAAATATATTTGTTTAAAATTACTCTTGGTAATCCAAGCTTAATAAAAAAATCATATTTATAGAAAAAAATTAAAGAAGTAAAGTCTAATGTTACTAAGTGCCTTAGTGTGGTAAACCAATTATGAACTTAAGAAGTGAATTCTCAAAAAATTGTTATCATTATAATCTGTAAACATAAAATAGTAAACTAAAAAGTCCACTAATCCCATTTTGAATTTCTGAAATAATAAAATGGAAATTTCAAACGAAATGGTCCAATATTAAACATGTCATCCTTACAGCAATCAAACAATTATTTCATTAATAAAATTAAGTAAGTAGAAAGAACGAATATTAAAATAAATTTGAATATCTAGTTAGTTAAAATTATTGAAAATAAAGCGATGAAAGAAGTGGGAAATATAACTTATATATAAGTAATTAAATATGTAAGTAAAATAACAATATTAAAGAAATAAAATATAAAGTTATAAAATCCAAAAGGAATAAAGAAATGTGAATATTTCAGATTAATAATAATTAATTTTTGATTAATAATAATTAATTTTCATTATCATTAAAATGAAAATTAAGTTCATAGTTATGGAACAAATAGAAGATATATAATTCTCACCTCTTTATATACATAATTCTTTATATATAATTATTACCTCTACAATATTATATTTTATCTTCTATTTAAGAATTATACTAAACAAATGGTAAAGAAAGTTATTAAAAATAAAAATTTATGAAATCAATTTTTTTATTGTATGAAGTAAATCATTAACAGATTAAAATTGATTATTACTATTTGGGTCCAAATGTGAGAAATGTAAATGTATTTTTTTTTTTTTATTGCATTAGTTAAGCAGCCGATAAAAAATTTTAGAACTAAGTATTCAGTTGGCTAAACATTTAAAATTCCTGTAATGAATTTTTCGTCTTCGCATTCGTTATGGGTTTTATACAGTTAAAATAATGTTAATAATGAAAATATCAATTTATTTATTAAAAATTCTTTCTCAAATGGTGTATGATTTTAGGCACTAACAAAAATATATTTGTTTATAATTACTCTTGGTAATCCGAGTTTCAGTACTCCTTACACTCCAGTAATCCGAACTGGCGTAACAAAAAAAAGTTATTATTTTTTTTAGAAAAGCCCGAAGGCAATAACATTTTTATATTCAAACAAAATTGAACGTGTGTAGAGGACATTTTTAACTTCCCGATCTAAATAGGCAAGTTATTGTAATCATGTGAAAATCGAAGGGAGACATTTTTACACAGTTTCGATATCGGGTAATCTGATTCCTATG
>NW_027112707.1:77658-80478 GCF_000696795.3 Halyomorpha halys | reverse complement strand
GGACAGTGGTCCCGAAACGTTGTACAATGTTATGAATATTTAATAAATATTTCATTCAAAATGGAAGTCATTAACCTCAAAAAATTTTAAATGAAAGGTTTTTAAATAATTGGATGTGAGGTGTAAATTTATATTTAAGATTGTCCTTGAGGATATTTGAATTGGTCGAAACGTTGAACTGTTGATGATGTAATAAAGAGTGTGGAGACTTATAATGAATACCAACTGATTTATTTAAAAAATTTGTACCAGTCTCTAGAAATTGAGAAGATTTTATATAAAGTTAATAATATTATTTTAAATGCCAGGAGTGTCTAAAGCTTTTTTATTTTATTTGGTATTTACGCGAAATCATTTCTTCTTATTAAATTATTTTATTCTTTCTCATAAACATTTAGGAGCTCTTTCCCTATCTTCAGGATTACTGAACTGAAATTAAATATTTTAAATTTATTTCGTTATAGTTATGGATTTTATTGTGGATAGCCTCTTTTAATTTTCTATTTTTGATTAATAAATAACAATCAAAATGATCAATATTTTTTGAATTTATTTTAGCAAATATCATAAAACTACTACATCTACGAAGATAAACATCATAATCTAGTTTATAAAACATTATACTGGCTTTAATTTGAGTGCTAATGGATATCTTTACGTTTGATGTAGGTTTCCTAAAATAAATTTTAAAAATAATGATTTTTCAGTGCATTTTTTATAAAATGTTCTTTTTTTAAAAAATATATCTCTCGGAGACTATTGAATATAATCAGCTCTATTAGGGATCAAATTTTAGCCTTATCTCTAGTGTAAACGATGTTGTATTAGGTTTTTAGTGAAAAATATATATATTTTTTTAAGTTTTGAAAGTGGTAACATTCCCCCCCTAACTACACTTGCCGATTCCTCAATTTTGATTAATAACTATACTTCAAGATTTTGTAGTCTAAATTATTCAATTATTTCCATTATTATTAATTATTTTTAATTCTTCAAATATGAGATTTAATTTAACTGTACGCAATTTTTAAGTTTCCTATAGTAAATATAAACCATCATGAAAACTACTTACGTCATAAACTACTTTATAGAACATTTAGCTAGTTTTAATTTGAGTGCTAATAAACATATGGACGTGTAACGGTTTGTGAGATATAGATTGTCCAAAATAAATTCACTTTGTACTGTTTTTTTATTTCGTTATAATAATCTCGGGAACTATTGAAATTAAACAGTTCTATTAAGGTTCATATTTAGTACATTTAATTTACATTAAACGATGTTTTAAAGTGTGTATGTAGTTCTAAAGATATGGAGCTCTGAATGAAAAACCTTTTTTATTTTTTTTAACATTTTTAAAACTGGCGTCATTTTTTATTCTCCCATACTATACTTGGCAGCCTCATCAATTTTGACTAGTAATTGTACTTTAATTATAGTTTTCATCAAACTAATCAAATATTACTAAATTTATAGAAATAACTGACTGTCTCCCTCCCCTCTGAAAACTTTAAATTTACGTGAAAAATTTAATTCGTTTATTCTTTGCCATCAATTAAGCCGAGATTACACTATATTATAATTAAATTAAATATTCATTAAAAAAGTACAATTAAATTTTACTACTTGTAGTTGCTATAATTGTCATCGATTCGTAATGTACCATAATTAACGCTTACCCTAAATTAATTTAACTGATATATTTTTAGTAGCAATGACCGTTAAAAAAAAAATCATTTTTCGATTCCTAAATAATGAATTAGGGATCTCTCATGCAAATGTTTTTCTCTTGTCTATATTTATTCCATACTGTGTTTGTTCAAGAAATGTAAATGAACTAGAGTTTACAATTAGAATTGTCATGACCTTGCAAATCACTGTATAGTTGAAATAATGCTCGATGTCAACAAATAATGTAAATACATTTATTTTAACATTTATTTAAATGGCATTATTATTATTTATAAAATACATGAGTGTTTATTAACTATTTATCTAAGTCGGATTAATTGAACCCTATTGGGTAAATAACTGAGCTAAAACTACAATGGAGTTTGCTTATTAGAAATTTGTTTGTTTTTAACTGTTTAACTTTTAGTGGTTGCTGAATAGTATTTAGGTTGAAAACTAACAGCTATGGAATAGTTGATGTATTTTTTCTCAAATTAGAACGAAATACTTAATGAGAGGAATTTATAAGTTATGAGAAAACATATTTCCTAAAACTTTTTGAAAATGGCGTATAAGTTTCAACTGAACGTTCCAAAGTGCTGCTTAGCTTTGATACATCTTAAAAAATATTTGCATTATTGGACTTTTTCCTTGTTATATAACTTATTTAATGTTAATAATATTATTTTAAATACCAATAGTGTCTACAGCTTTTTTATTTTATTGGGTATTTATCTGAAAACTTTAAATTTACGTGAAAAATATAATTCGTTTATTCTTTGCCATCAATGTTTTGGAGCTATTTTCCTATCTTCAGGATTACACAACTGAAATTAAATATTTTTAATTTATTTCATTATAGTTATGGAGAAAAAAACAGTTTGTTTATATGATAGTTGATAATGTTATTGATCTAAAATTAAAAGTTTTAATAATAAATGAAATTGTTACAAAACATGGTAATTTGAAGAGGGGAATTGTAATTAATGACCAGGGCAGAATAGACTGCAAAACGGTTTTTTAATAATCTGGATTATCTCTATAGCAAGTCTGGTGAGTCAATTCATTTAAAATTTTTTGAGGTTAATGACTTCCATTTTGAATGAAATATTTATTAAATATTCATAACATTGTACAACGTTTCGGGAC
>NW_027112707.1:72520-77608 GCF_000696795.3 Halyomorpha halys | reverse complement strand
TCCCCCATGGTATTTTAAAATGTATTTATATATGTAAAATATATTAATTAGAAAAGTGAGAAAAAACAAAACACAAATATAAATTATGATGATATAATAAACAAATTACAGATACTGTAGTCCTTATTCATCAAACACAATCTTAAAAAATTATAGAAAATTAATAATAATAAAAAAAAAATAAATGTTATAGTTCAAAAATAGAATCAAGGAACGATCCTTATAGCATAACAATAGGACTAGTTGAGAGAAGGTATTAAATAGAGTAACTTAAAGGTTCCAGTCCAGTTCAGTCTGTTGTTAAGTAAAATAATAGAAGTAGTATACATAGGATAATATATATATATATACAAAACTGTTATTTATTTTTTTTTATTTATTTATTATTATTTACAACTGTACATTATAATACATTTAGTAAATTTGATCATTATTTATTTCAAAAAGCAAAATTTCATGCAAGAAGACGTGTATTTATTTATTTATTTGATACATTTCACTAAACTAATTTCAGTTTTCAAGTCAAAGCAAAACTTTAATAAAGAATTAAAAAAAATAAGAGAGAAATGCTTTATAAACAGTAAGCGATGTTTATCAAATACAGTGGAATGCTATAATAAAGAGCATTCTGATCTATCTTAAAAGATAGATTATTACAATAAAATAATAAAAAGGAAATAAATTGGTACAATATTTACAACACTTTTGTTAAATAACTAAATTATATTAAATTTTTTTTTAGTTATTAACTCTATATACTTAATTCTTTCATTACATCCCTCTCTAGTACATCTCATTCCTCTTTTTCTATGTTCTGTCACAAATATTGAGTTTATTGCACACGTTTTATTTTAAATTTATAAACTTTTTCAAAATTGATACTTTAACTAAGCACAGGTAAAGAAAAAAATTGTTGTAAATAAATGAAAATGAAGATACGAATTAAAATAAAATAACAATAGGTAATAATGTTGACATCAAATAAATGGGTTAAAAGCTAATAAATATATTAAAAATAAATAAAAGAAGTTAAAAATCAGAAAGAATATGTTCACTTAAGTACCCAACACGATAAGAAGAAAAATCCGGTCAACTATCCTCTTCCAATAGTTTAAAAAGTATTTTTATTTAGTATCAATAAAAAAATCATAGGTGATTATTTTAATCCATTTTAATTTAATTCGTTCCACTCAAGTTTTTTTTAATGGAAAAAGATTATAATAAATGATGTGTATTTTCATGCTGTCATTATCATATGATAGTAACATTGACCTTGACTGTTATCGCTCTATTTCTATGATCCCTAAGAGATTTTATCTTCTAGTTGCTCTTGAAGAAAAACAAAGTAAAAAAAATACGGAAGATAATAATAAAATAATATTTAAAAAAATTTACGATACTCTAAATATAAACGATAGGGGATTTTCCTGTTTGTTTCTAGGGACTAATATTTTCTTAGAGGGGCTTGAGTTCTTTCTATTTAAGGGGCCATTGGACCGTTCTTAGAATGAGGAAAAGGGATCTTCAAAGCGTATAGTGCAAAGAATCACTAACTCTTTTATGCATTATACACTGCGCAACCTTACTCAATGGTCAGCAATCTGGTTATAATTACTGTATGTTATTTATTAAATAAATCAAAACTTGTATCCTTTTTTGTCTTGACACTTTTTATTTTTCATTTTTCACCAGTCCAACGTTTCGGCCATTTTAGCCATCCTCAAGGACATCTTCATTTATAATTTCTTCCTCACATTAAATTAAGAGTTACTTTTGCAGGCTATTCTGCCCAGGTCATTCATTAATTATAAGTTAAAAGCCTATTTTTTTTTTTTAAAATCATAAATGTTTAATTCTTCTTATATAAGATTATCCACACAAATTCACTTCATAACTGAAGATGTCCTTGAGGATGGCTAAAATGGCCGAAACGTTGGACTGGTGAAAAATAAAGTGTTGAGACAAAAAAGGATACAAGTTTTGATTTATTTAATAAATAATTACCTTGTCTCAAGAAATTGAAATAATATAATTACTGTATGTTAGTTATATTAATATATTTTGTATAGATTGTAAAAGAAAATAGTTTAATGTTGAGTTAAATGTAATCAGTTTTAACATGCTAAATATTATAAGTATAGCATTGCGAGAAACCTAATTTAAAGACTCCTAGTGAATTTTCTGGACAACTTTTTTTGTGACCTAGTAATCTTTACGAGATAAAATCTCTAACAGCTTCGTCACATCATCTTTTTCTCCACTTCATTCGTTCCTTGTTCCCCATTTTTTTCCAATACTTTATTATTATTTTTGACCATCACTTTGTCATTATTTTTATCCATTACTCTATTAGAGTTTAAAAACGTCCAAAACTAAAAAAATTCTAACCAAACCGGTTGGGAGTACGGTCAGTGAACACAAATATGTAAAAACCTATTTATTAGTGTCAACGTTTTGGCCAGAATTTTAAGACTTCATCGGGGCTTAGAACGAAAAAAAAATATGACCACAATAATGAATAAAAGGAATTACAGAATGATTGACAAATAATCAAAAATATAGATACGTATTTAGGAAAATAAGAATTAGGGATCCTAAATGAAGAAAGAAATACCTCATGAAGGTGTGTCTATGAACGCTTCAATTAGGAGATATTCACGTCTATAGATTTTCATTGCTATCAATTATTTTGGTTCCAATAATTAAATTAATATGTGTTATACAAACTTTAATAATAAAATATAACATTAAAATTCATATTAAATGTGATTACTTTTAGCATTAAGAAAGAATCGGCATCTATCTTCCAGAGCAGTATTGGCCGATCGGCATTGGATATATGCCATTGTCCAACTCAATTCAATTTTGGCTTCTCCCTATACGCTACAGGTCTCGACCGAACTACATTGTCATACCTGTAGCTAGAATGCCCTCTCCCTACTTCTTAACGTCTCCAGCGCCTCTCGGTCCACGGTGGTTTTAAAGCTTCCTGTGTTTCTCACTTTATCTGACCACCGTGCTCTCTTTTCACGTTGTTGTTTACTACTAATGTGGTTACCTCTCTATTCATACGCACATCAGATCTCCTCACTCGTTTCTCTTCTCTTTCTTCTTTCACGCGTTCCTCCTGCTTCTTTGTCTTCGTCCCGGCTCCCTGCCTTCCGCTTCCATCTCTAACATCTCTGGTCCTTTTTTGGGATTTCTTGCAGAATCATTCCTCCTCAGGGGTACTCTTTTCAGTCTCGGACCCATGGGCATTGATTCCCATTGGTTCCACTTGCTTTGATCCCTGCCTGCGAAACACATAAGGACATTGTCATGCTATGTGTCCCTGATTTCCTAGTATTGAGCCACTCAGCCACCAAAGTCTCGACTTTGCCGAATCCATGAGACTTAAATCCTTTCACTAGCTGCTGTTTCTTGGTCTTGTCTTCGTGTTCGCTATTTTCTCCCTACCACTGTCCCGGTACTCTCTTTTTTCCAGGAGTTCGGGCGCTTTCCTACACTGCCTCCGAGTCCATTCCCTCAATTTCTCGGTTATACGATTGATTCTAGCCTGTGGTTTCTAGGTGTAATATTTACAAGATTGCCTGAATTTTCTTGATTCTCTGAACATCTGAAAGGTTTCTTTTTCTACGGTCCACCTACCCTTTCTAAACGCCTTATTCAGCATCTGCTTCAGTAACTCCCATGCGGTATCCTCTTACTGAATTTAAAGACTCCACATTCTCCATATCGAGCAAGTTTTCGAACTTTTGTTTATTCAATTCCTTGCCATCAATGCCCCCTTTCTTAAAACTCGCCTGTTTCACCGGTGAGCCTTTTTAGCCCTAAAACTGCATTCTCAGATCCCGAGCAGTTGATGTTTTTATTGTTTATAATGTAAGCGCGTTAGGATGAGTTCGCGCAAACGTGATTTCCGATAAGGTTGGTCCTTCAGGCGTCGATTGGCCAACATTACTTGGTGGTGAGTTCATGAGTGATGAATGAAAAAGATATATAAGATAGTGTACAAGCATAGACCTTTATCCTTATAAAGGAAGATAAAAATGTTCATTGCCGAGACATAAAAAATAAACCTTCGAAAAAAATTAACGCACTAAAACTTTACCTAGGTCCGGCACCACTTATGACTCTTCCAGGTGACAAAATAACAAAGGAAAAAGGGTACATGATACACAACACTTAATTGGAACTTCAGTACTGCTTTATTGACTTTTTTTTCTAACCTTCCAATATTATTTACTAACTATTTACAATACATGGAGATTTAAAACTTTATAGATGGATTCCATCAGCTTTATTTAGGTATCTACACTCTATCAGCTGTTATGACGTTGTGTCAGCTGTAACATATATATAACAGCTTTTTGATTAAAATACAATAACATAATTTCAACATCTAAGGTTTTCTTTCTTAGAAGAAAAATACCGTAAAAGTAGGAGAGGATTCAATCAAAATTTCGTTTTGTCTAGAGGAACTCTTTAAGTTTTTGCACACCTCTACTTCAAAGTGAGTTGACAGTTGAAAGTATTTGTTTGATTTTAATTGGCATTAGAGATGTGCCTTTTGTAGGTATCTAATAATGTTTTGCTCCCCCCATTTTTATTTCCCTGTTTTGAAATATTAATGAAACAATCAAATTAATTTTCATCTATTATTCCGTCCTAGAAAACCGAGAGGAAAATACGTCTCTAATGACGGATCTCTATTGCTCATAATTTTTTAATCTGTATTCAAACAATCTGTTGGTTTAATTAACGAGTCATCCCCCGTTTCTCGATTCTTCTTTTTTATTGAGGAAATGATGACAGAAAAACCCAACTGTCTAGAAGGACACAAGATAGCTCATGTGTCCACACTAGCTAATCAGTCTAATTATTAATCTGAATTATTAATTAAGAAGTTCTTAGTAATGTTGACGAGAATATTGTCCAACGGAACAGAGCGGGCACACAGAACCGTAATGTAGTGGAGGGGCGGGAACGCACTTCAGTCTTGTGCCGGCGCTCTAACCTATTGTGTCGTCTCTGTTACAGGTAGGTCTACTGTCTGCAGTACGTAATTTCATAAATTCGTAAATAATT
>NW_027112707.1:68008-71294 GCF_000696795.3 Halyomorpha halys | reverse complement strand
TTTAAGTACTATTATTATATATTACTGTTTTGAAATATACTTGAAAATGTTGGCATTTTCTATAAAGATGTATATTTAGTGATAATGCATATTCAATTGATATAAAATGTGAATTCATTGTTTCGTTCAGCTATTAGGGCCAAACAAATCGTACAAGTTACTGAAATCACAGAACAGCTACCAGTAAATGACAATAACGAGTTAGATTTTGGCAACAGGCCAATCTTTGTTTATATTACGATTAAACAAATGAAGCTATTTAAATGCACTGAAGTAACTAAAGATATTCACTTATTTGTTATGCACTCTCAGAGTTTGGTCAAATGCAGGTGATGACAGGTTTTTGATGGTTAAATGTAGTTTTCGGCTAATACACGATGCCACTATAGTATGTTTTATAAAAAATCAAGTCATCGAAGCTTCAAAAAGCATGTTTTCAAGAAAAAATCGTGAAATTTTTTTTTTATTCTCAATGATTCAATATGTTTTTTTTTTTTTATACTAAATCCGAATTTCTTTTTTGCATCGCCATAGATCAATTTCTGTTTCGGATAATTTTTTTTCGCTTAGATTTCACGACGATGAATAGTCCATGCTACTTTCTTTGTTCCTTGTGCAATATAACATATTTATGGACAATGGTAGTAGGCATCATAGAGCTCATTCATATCATATTTACAAATATATAAATTAAATGATTATAAAATAAGAAATAGAAAAAAAAATAATACTTACAGTATCTTTTCTAGGATATCTTAAACAGAATCATTCCTGTTTACAATATTTACATTCAGCATGGGGAACTTTGAATCGAGCTCTTGTTTTTTGCTCCATTTGTGGAGAAGAAATCAGCACTACGGGAGATCCCGGCGCTTCTCTTTCAACCGTGCTCTTGGCATTAAAAGCCAGTGAAGGACAAGTGATTGCCATGCAGAATTAAAGTAGTAAAAATTTCTTACAAAATACGTACATTACATTTAATATTCCGCAAATCTGTGATGTCGCTCGAGCGCACTATAAAAATAGTCAGTTAAATTTATCAATCTTCCAAGATTAACTAATAAGAGCCATTAAAAATTCCAAAACACACAAAAAAAATTTGTTATTTTCAAGGATCAAAATTTAGGATGACATCTTGGTGTCCGAGACACAGTTCATCAATACGTCTGAGGTACGATTTCTTGGCCTTTTCTGTTACCAGGACACAGAAACAATGATACTAGTTTAAAATTTTCGATTATTGCTTGGAATAATCTTTTCAATTTGAATAAAAAAAAAACTTATCAAAGTCGGGAGGTAATGAAAATGAAGACTTAAGATAAAATACAGTCATTGATAACCTGGAAACTTTATCCGATAAAGATTGGAACCGTGTTTTCTATCACCGAGATAAGTAATAGGGAAATTAAATTTCCATTACCCCATCGTACTGTAAGATGGAGAAGTGTCCAAGATACATTCCTGTCTAAGATCTGGGAATCTTCCCGACTTCATATCGAATAAACGTTTGAACAGGTGTAAAGATTGATTGGTCTCTAGACACCGCAATCCTGTCCTGTTTTTGTTGCACCAGATGCAATAGGGAGGTATTCTTGAACCACATATTTTTCTATCTTTTCAATAACGTTATGCTAATAAAAAATTGGTTCGGATCTATGGATTTAATCATGATTTATAATTTAAATAATTACTTTTGTTGAGAAACACCAATTAAAATATCCTACAGAACTTATCAATGAACCCTACGGAAATATTCAATAAGATAAGGATCATTCAAAATATTTGTATAAAATTATATTATGTCTCATTTAAAGTTCACCTGATGCGTTAGGCCGAAAATTAAATAAATCACACATCACATAAATATTTATTTTTATCTTCCATAACATTACGTTAATTAAAAAATGGTTCAGCTCTTTAGATTTCTTAACGTTTTGGAATTTAAAAAAGTTTATTAACGTAAATTCTATTGCTGATTTTTTTTTCTAATTTCATTTCTCATTACTCCTTTATTGTTGTTCAATTAGAATTAAATGAGACAGTTATTTCTCAAGACACTGGGAGATCTTGAGCATTCGTTTGTAGGTCATTCCCACAATAAGGTGTAGTTTTCATAAACGTAAACAGCCACTCCAATCAACCTGAAAAAATTGAGATATTTCCTTAATAAATTTAATTAAATGCCCATTTCAACAATAAATATTTTATTTTTTAAAAAATAAATAAGTAAGAACATATGCTATCTATGCCTTGGTCCTGCATTTATCTAGGAAAATAAAAATAAAAGGAATAATAGGAACAGCTGGTCCTCATTTGTTCTTTACACTTATTTATTATTATTATTATTATTTTCCTTTATTCTTTCTCGATCTTTATTTAATCTCAACTTACTTCTTTATTTTCCGTCTTTTAGTGTGTTAAATTGTGTTTTCTCATATCTGCTTTTCTATTTTTACGTCTTATCACGTCTCCTGTTCATTTTTAAACTAATAGTTTGCCTAATTTTTATGCTCTTATCATTGTCTATTTTATATTCAAACATTTATTTATTGATAGATATTACAATCTGCCACACTGTTGTGGGCAATAGGTAGTAGTGGTGAATGATCACATTCATACTAAAATAAGAATAAAAATAAATAAATAAATTAAAAAAAAAGCACATAGAAAAAAATAAAATCGCTCTTAAAATCTATAAAAACATAAGGATGAACAAAATGAACATAATCAAACTATGTCCATGAAGAAATAAATGAAATAAAATAATCTCTAGTCACATTTATACTTATATAAAATATTTACACAATCGACCTGAGGATCCATGAACCCACTCTCTCTCCCACGTGTGAGGAGTAGGGCAGAGCTCATAACATCCCAGCGCATCCCTCTGCGCCAGTGGAGGCTGAGCAAGTGCGCTAAAGCTGCAAACACTCAACTTGAGTGGAGAACCTGACCATTGTCAGAACTCCAAGATTTTTTTTATATTAATACTATTTTTATTTCTTCATTTCGTTCATCAGTAAATAATTTTCTTTTTTACTTATATTTACATAATTTTAACCCTATCTTAATTTATGTTTTTTGTATCTTATTATTCTATTTTGTCAAAATATTTTTAGTTGGTTTTTATACCGTTTTAGTCCTGATGAAGCTCTACAAAGTGGGGTGAAACGTCTTCATAAAAGTTGTTAACTATTTATTGTTTTCTTCTGACCTCACGTATTATCATCTACTTCATAATTTGAAATAATACGGTCAATAATTTATGTATATAATATCAATATAA
>NW_027112707.1:66138-67572 GCF_000696795.3 Halyomorpha halys | reverse complement strand
TAAACGATGTACGGAACTGAAATTACATTTATGTAAGACTGATTTATTCCTAGGATGTTGTAGTTTTCGTTTTCGTTAAAATTTACCTACAGCAAGTACCACTTTAAAGAATCGATTTTTCATATTTTTTTCGATTTTCTAAATAATGACTAACTATTTTGATAAAATTTATTATATTAATGTGCAATAAAGTGGTATTTGACATCAGCTAGGTTTTGTTCTCATTGAAATAATCAGGGCTTAAATGAATTGAATTTTCAAAAAATCTTCTACAGTACCTTTAATTTTCAATTTGAAATTATCAACCATTTTTAATTGTTAACAGTAATAAAAAATGTATAAATGTGAACTACAAATGAATTTTATAATTAAATAAAGGTGAAAAATGGAGAGATAGAGCACTTCAGAGACTGGAAAATCGGAGATAGCCGAGCGTGTCCGATCTCTCCCGATTTCTATCATGTGTAAACGGGTTTGTATACTTGGCTGAAACAGAGTCAATATTCATTATTGGCACCTCGAGAAACCCTAAAATTTAAATTGTTTTAGCAAAAGAAAATCACAAATATTTGAAATTTTCTCCTTCCAGATTGTATGATGTTCGCACCGAATTAGATTTTACATTGTCTAATGATTTTCCATATTTTTTTTCTTGTGATCGATTGTCTAGAGTATATTTCTAGTATACTTCTATAATATTCGATATCTGTAATCAATATTGTTATAAGAGAAGCGAGAACGTGACAGGCAAGAAGGGAGTTATTATCCACGTAATAAATTCAGCATCATTTATCGTGGTGTAAACTGAGATGAAATGGAATAGTGTTTATGGGAAGTAATAAAGGATGCGAGAGTCATATCCATAAACTAGGCGAGTTAAGGTAAAAATAAATCTTATGAAATATATCATATAAATTCATCTCGCTATACCTTTTTTCTAACCTAATTTTGTTATTATTAACGTTCTGAAAAAAGCTAAATTAAGAATTTTAAATCTTAGTATTTAGTCTATAATAAAAATTATTAATATTAAATGTAAAAAATTTGCCACAATAATTTTTTCAAATGTGCCAGTTTCTTCGTTTTAATTAATCTTGAAAGATATTTTTAAATTGCTAATGTTTACTGTTTACGAACCTTGCGAGAGAGTTAAAATTCCACGATAAGTTATCGGAATAAAGGGAATTATAGATTTTTTAGAATAATGCAGGATCGGTTTGCTTTTCTGATTTTAAAATAATAATCATTTAAATATTATTAGAATTTTACTGAAAATTAAGGATAATAAAAAAAATAGTTTATTGAATTGACATTTTGGAACAATATGTTCAAATCATATTAAAAATTAATTATGATTTCTTATTTTTATTATTTCTTGTTATGAATTATGTTATAAAGTTTGTTATAAATTTTAATATTTATTGCATTATTGTG
>NW_027112707.1:59668-63705 GCF_000696795.3 Halyomorpha halys | reverse complement strand
CTTTTCCCTTTTCATCTCTTAATTTGTACTTTCTTTAATATTTCTTCTTTTTATCTGTTACTATTTTCGTTTTCATTTATTGTTTATAACCTTTATTTTTTTTTAAATTTAATTTAATCCTTATTTAATTTTTACGTTTCATTGTATACCCTTGTAATTTTGCATTTACTTTTTTTCTTGTATGTTAAGTGTTTGTATCTTTTTTAGACCTGACGAAGCCATTTGCAACGTGGGGCGAAACGTTGGCTCAAATAAAAATATTACTATTTGTTTATAGTTTGTACCATTTTAGTCCTAATAAAGCTCTACAAAGTGGGGTGAAACGTCTTCTTTAAAATTGTTAACTATTTATTGTTTTCTTCTCACCTCACATCTTACCATCTTCTTCATAATTTGAAATAATTTATGTATATAATATCAATATAAAAATAAAAATTTTCTTAACAAAATATAATTATGAGTAAACAATTTTAGAATACATGGCATATAATTTATTTCTGTAAATATTTGGACCGAGTCAAAACCATTTATTATTTTATGAAAAATAAATCTATATGAATTTGGTGAATGACACAATCTTCCTTGTTTAACTGTAACAATTTATTTCATATACAACAACTACGACGTTTCGGGATTATACCCCATCTTCAGGTTGCTATAAAACCAAATTGAACAAAATTTAAACATATGCTTACAACATTACTACTATATCATATAATCATCAAAACCATTCATAAACTATTTATCTGATAAAATTATTTTATATATAAAGTATAATTAACTCCTAAATTTGTCATTAATGCTAATATTGAATCATATTATTGTCACTTATTAAATTAAAAAAAACTTTTTATAATATTAACTATTATGCATTTTTAAGGAGAATAACAATCTTAAATTTGGTTTTATAGCAACCTGAAGATGGGGATTAATTTAATTTTTACGTTTCATTGTATACCCTTGTAATTTTGCATTTACTTTTTTACTTGTATGTTAAGTGTTTGTATCTTTTTTAGACCTGACGAAGCTATTTGCAACGTGGGGCGAAACGTAGGCTCAAATAAAAATATTACTGTTTGAGTTTAATTTTACCGCACCCGGACTCTAAATATTCCATTTATTAATACACACAGTCAATCAGCAATCTTCTAACAAATAATAACCTGTGACAGCCGGATTTGAACCCTGATCGTATGAATTAATAGCACAGTCCCTTACCCTCTGAGCCACTCCTCTCTCCCTGTTATCTATACTAGGGCTTTTTTTTTTTTTTATTTAAATCGTAGATGAAAATTCTATGTTACGTTAATATCACTCGCTTGAATAAAATCAAGATAAACATTAATTTAAAATAAATTATCTTCCATTACATGCTCTAATTTTTTTTCTTGAATCTGAATGCTCTTGATTTTCACCATATTTGAACAAACCATGAATATATATATTTAGATCCAGGCTTTTATAACTGTACATAATGTGAGGTTAGCATTAAATGCTTCATTTGTAAACGAAAGAATAATTTTTTTGACATAAATGTATGTTATGATATCTCTATCCATCTCGGTTATTCGTCCATCAACCTCTTCTTAATTATTATATCTAAATATATGATTATAAATTTTCTAGCTCAGTATAATAACCCCTCACATAAATCATCTAATCTTTCATGATGAGTAGCACTTATTCCTTTCATAGGATTATAAAATGGACTTATGTAATTACATGAGTCTTAAAGTTGGGATTCTGGTTTCGTTGTATTTATTTTAGTTTTGTGCTCACCTGAATACAAGCATGACTTGGAATAAGTTACCATCGTTAAAAGTTCTACGATCTTGGTTAAACATTCTGCCTAAAAAGTAAGGTTCATTGTATTTCTGAAATATGCAGCTTCAGGTTTAACGAAACTTTTATTTCGCAAATTAAAGCCTAAATCTATTGTCTTAAATGGCTGCCTTTTTACTGTTTAAATGCTCATTATTTTTACAAATTATTTATTTAATACTTTTTAAATTGTATAGAAAAATACTATTTTTTTTTAAACAGTTTCAAATACAATTTACATAAAATAAAAAGTTCATGAAAATATCAATATTTTTGTTCAATTTTTATCTGCTTTTAAAATTAATTTATTGACATTTATAACTGTATTTACATAAAAATACATCTAGTAAATTTGATATTGGATTATAATGCTATGATACAGGCTTGCAGATAAACTATCAAAGGGCAGTTTATACAAAATGCCATCTTCTTTTTAGGCGCTCAAAGGATTGTCAGGAATGAAAGAGGATAGTACAAGAGCCGGGAAGAAAAAAAGGCAGTTATTTCAACCCAATTTTTGATTACTTCAATGAAAACTATGTATAATTACTGGTCAAAATTGATGAGTCTGCCAAGTATAGATAGGGGAATGAAAAATGGCGGCTGTTTCAAAACCTTAAAAAAAAACATTAATTTTTTATTCGGAGGTCTATATCTTAAAAACTACCAACAACACTAGAAAACCAAAGAGCACATTATTTAAAGAAGAGTAAATTTGCTAAAATATTAGCCCTAATAAAGCTATTTACGTCCAATAGTTCTCGAGATATAGCTTTTTAAAAAGCAAACTTTCTTAAGAATCTACTGAAAGATTAGTAGTTACTACTAGAGAAATCTATATCTCAGGAACTATGTGACGTACAAATGTCTATTAGCACTCAAATTAAAGCTAGTTAAATGGACTATAAAGAAGTTTATTACCTTTACCTTCGTAGTAGTATTAGTTTTTTGCTAAAACAAATTGATTTTTAGTTGTTCGGACAATACGTTTGATTTATGAAAAACTTTATTTCAGAAACCATTGGACGTACAGATGTCTGCCTGCACTCAAATTAAAGCTAGTTAAATTTACTATAAGATAGTAATAATGTTTATCTTTGTAGGAGTAGTTGTTTTTATGATATTTGACAACATAAACTCACAAAATGTTTATTTCTAGTTGTTCGTATAAAATATTCGATTTTTAAAAATATATCTCTAGATCCATAAAACGCACATACTTCTGCCAACTCTCAAAATAAAGGAAATTTAACTTACTATAAAGTAGTTTATGACACCTATCCTTGTAGGGGTAGTAGTTTTTATGATATTCACAGATGAATATAAATTTAGCAAATGAAAATTTGTCCGAACAACTAGAAATCAATTTATTTTAGCGAATTTCATGAAAACTATTACTCCTACGAAGATAGACATCATAAACTATTTTAAAGCTCATTAAACTAGCTTTAAGTGCTAATAGACATCTGTACATCAAATGGTTTTGGAGATATCGATTTTTCAAAATAAATTCACTAACTACTGATCGTTCAGTACGTCCCATACAACATTTTTATGAAATGTTGCTTTTTAATATCTGGAGAACTATTTAACGTAAATAACTCTATTACGTGCTCATATTTTAGCAAATTTACTCTTCTTTAAACAGCCGCCATTTTTTATTCCTCCTACCTATACTTGGCAGACTCATCAATTTTGACTAGTAATCATACATAGTTTTCATTAAAGTAATCAAAAATTGGGGTGAGATAATTGTCTTTTTTCTCCTCTTGGGCTCTTGTATTAGGAAGCAAGGTTATGAATTAGTGGTTTTGGATTGTTATGGAGTTTAAAATGAAACGACTGATTTTTGATTATGGCTCGGTCTGTTACATATCTTTATCTGTTAAATCATAGAAAACAAATTTTCATAATAAATGTATTTCCCAATTTTTAAAAGTAAATTTTAATAATGAAATTAATTACTTTTTAACATGTTGTCAGTCCACTAAGAGTTTAAGTTCTTTGCTAGTACGCTCGCTAAGAGTTAGATCATAATCCTAAGGTTTAGTTTTTAGCATTGTATTCATATAAAGTAACTGTTACTTTTATACTTTTACTTTTACTATAATACACCTTATAATTTTTTTTAGATTACTTCAATTTTAAATACTTATCAAGTTATACAGATATTCACATAGATTATATTCAAATCTTTATTAATTTTTTCTTTCATT
>NW_027112707.1:56902-59158 GCF_000696795.3 Halyomorpha halys | reverse complement strand
AATCTTATACCTTGACCACCCACCCTGAGCCTAGCACTAGATAACAAGGTTCTGCTAGGTCATGTTCAAAGGTTATTTCTAGAGAAGCGATGTGGCCAGCTTCAAAGACCAGCTTGCTCCTTCTTCCACCAATTTTAGATATTGCAGTTCGAGAATAGATAGCTTTGAAGGAGCATTCACAGTAATTTATTATTGTGCCTGATCTCATGTCAAAGACTACTAAAAAACTATATTTTATTTAAAGTACATTGGCATTTATTCAAATATTCGAACTTTAATATTTACTGATCAAACAATCATCAACAATCAAGAGTTTGATGTATGAGTTTAATATAATGAGAGTCGAATTTGAAACATTTTGATTTCCAGTGTTTGGCTAGTTTTGAGTACTTATAGTACAATGCAAGATCCTAAGAGGAGAATAAAGGCTGTTATTTCACTCCAAATTTTGATTACTTTAATAAAAACTATGTTTAATTACTACTAAAAATTGATGAATCTGCCAAGTATAAGTAGGGGGAATAAAAAGTGGCTGTTTCAAAACCTAATTAATTTTATTAGTTAATTAATATTAAAATTAATTTTTTATAACTTTAAAACTACCAACAACACCAGAAGGCCTAAGTGAACATCATTTGAAGTAGACTAAATTTGCTAAAATATTAGCCCTAAGAGAGCAATTTACGTTTCTACAGTTCTCGAGATATTGCTTTTTAAATAGCAACATTTAATAAAAAAAATGCACTGAAAAATCAAAAGTTAGTGAATTTATTTTAAGAAATCTATATCTCAAAAACCAGTCAACGAACAGGTATCTATTAGCCCTTAAATTAAAGCTGGTTTAATGAACTGTAAAGTAGTTTATGACATTTATCTCCGTAGGAGCAGTAGTTTTTATGAACTTTGCTATAATAAATTGATTTATAGTAGTTTGGACGAAATTTCGCGAGCAAAAATGATCATATGCGAAAATCATAAAAACTATTACCTTACGAAGGTTAAGGTACCTTAACTATTACCTATATGTGCCATAAACTACTTTATAGCAAGTAAATTTACGTACGTTCCTAAGATATATTTATTCAAAAATCAAAACCTTCTTCGGAACAACTAGAAATTAACATTTACTGAATTTATTTTGTCAAATATAAAAAATAAACGTCACGAAAATAAACGTTATGAACTACTTTGTAGTAGATTGAACTAGATTTAGAGTAGTGACAGACATCTGTACGTCTTATAGATCCTGAGATATAAATTTTTTAAAATATATTCACTAACTACTGATTTTTCAGTACGTTTTGTATTAAATGTAAGCTCGAGAACTATTAAACGTAAATAGCTCATATAAATAGAATTAGGGCTCATATTTTAGCAAATTTACTCCATATTAAATTATGTTCTCACAAGTTGTCTAGTGTTGTGAGTAGTTTTTATTATATATAGCTCCGAATGCATTTTTGTTTTGAAACAGCCGCCATTTTTTTTACCTTTACCTTTACTTGGCAGACTCATCAGTTTTGACTAGTAATTATACATAATTTTTATTAAAGTAATAAAAAATTGGGATGAAATAACTGACTTTTTTCACCCTGGCTCTTCTACTGATATTTTTTTTATTGTTATTTTAATATAATTGTTTGTACAAGTTTTTACTTGTACAGAAGTTTGTTAAATGAGCATTACGTCAGCAGTCAGGGCTGTTGTGCTTGTATGAATAGCCATTCATACTAACACGTATACAGTTGGTTCGAATGTTTTTATTTACGTTGACCATTAAGAACCACTTTCTGGAATTCTTATCTCAAGTGAAGGTGATTTCTATAAGTTTCTGTTTCAACACGAGACTACCATCCTTTATCGTTATATATTTTTATTGCTTATGCCATATTAACATATCTGGTTTTAGTTTAAACTGGAGTTTTTATTTTATTGTTTTTTAAGTTTTTTATTGGGTGAAGGACATTTTGAAATTGAAATGGTTCCACCAAAACATTTGATTCCGGATTATATTAATAGAATTATCTATTTATAATGTATTATTTGATGGAGATGGCCAATACTGCGGATAAGAAGTTAAAATAGTTTTCAACTATTGGGTCATTTCATATAAAATGTCTGTTTTTATTATTTCAGAAATTTAAAGTGGAATTAGTGGACTTGTGTTGTTTCTCTCGTTTTTTATAATATCTATCTTGTTCTATATTTTACGGTATGGGATAACTCTTATACAATTCATACATTCATTCATGATGT
>NW_027112707.1:51228-55622 GCF_000696795.3 Halyomorpha halys | reverse complement strand
TAGTAAGTTAAATTTCCTTTATTTTGAGTGTTGGCAGACATATGTGCGTCTTATGGATCTAGAGATATAATTTTTCAAAAATCCAACATTTTATAAGAACAACTAACACAATTAACATTTTGTGAATTTATTTTGTCAAATATCATAAAAACTACTGGCCCTCCAAAGATAAACATTACTAACTATTTTATTGTGATTTTAACTAGCTTTAATTTGAGCGCTGGCAGACATCTGTACGTCAAACAGTCTCTGAAATGAAGTTTTTCATAAATTAAATTTATTGTCCGAACAACTATAAATCAATTTATTTTAGCAAATAACATGAAAACTACTATTCCTACGAAGGTAAAGGTCTTACACTTCTTTATAGTCCATTATACTAGATTTAATTTGAGTGCTAATAGACCTCTTTACGTCACATAGTTCCTGAGATATAGATTTCTCAAAATAAATTAACTTACTACTAATCTTGCAGTAGATTTTTAAGAAATTTTGCTTTTTAAAAAGCTATATCTCGAGAACTGTTGGACGTAAATAGCTCTTTTAGGGCTAATATTACAGCAAATTTACTCTTCTTTAAATAATGTACTCTTACAGTTTTTAGTGTTGTTGGTAGTTTTTAAGATATAGAGCTTCAAATGAAAAATTAGTGTTTTTTAAGGCTTTGAAACAGCCGCCATTTTTTATTCCCCCTACCTATACTTGGCTGACTCATCAATTTTGACTAGTAATTATACATAGTTTTCATTAAAGTAATCAAAAATTGGGGTGAGATAACTGCCTTTTTTTCTTCCCGGCTCTTGTACTATTACTAGGCAAAAATACGAGCCTTTTCTAGAAAGGAGAATACGTGTAAAGAAAATTGGATTGTATATGAGTCGGTCAGCTCACTGTTTAAATGTTAGATAAAATCAATTTTGCATCCAAAATTTTTGTTTCTTTGTGGTGATCAATGGCCACCACATTCGCATCGTACTGCTGTGAAATTGACATGCTGTATCAAAAAACAACCTACATTGGTTAATCTAGGCCCCATCCGATTTTTTTATACTCTTATACGACAAAGCCAGACCACATGTTTCAAGATAGACTGTGAAGAAACTAAATGAGTTGTGTTACGAAATCGTTGGGAAATGTGTACAGAAAATGAGGGCAATGTTTTTGAATAAAAATGTTTTGATTTCATAAAAATGTTTTACTGAATAACCTTTCCTGTGAAAACTGATATTTCGTACTAAACGATACAATATTTACTGATCGCTGACGTTTCGTGCTACAACGTAGGTCTGTTGTGTTGGTCGACACTTTGACAATCAAGCCACAAGAGTTTTCAAGGTCTTTAGTTTAGCATGTTAAAGTGTGTTAAAAGGAGAAACTCTTTAAAGTATGTTAAATAAGTTAGTATGTCTGCTAAATGGGGAATGACATCACGCATCAGACTAGATGAGCTCTACTATATTGTACATTATATGTCATTTGCTGGTAGTTGGTGTTTGGTTTGTGTTTTTTTTTTACTTATTTATTTATTTTTTACGTTTTTTAACTCTAATAATCTAAAGGATGAAAATAACAATAAAGTAATCAAATATATATTACCTAATACCTATGTCGAATCCCGATTCATTATTTTTATTTCCTCTACTTCCCCAAAGTAGGCCTACTAGGCTGTAAGTTATCCAACGATTTAAAAATCAGTCTGTTTCAACTAATATTAGAATTTTTGATTTAGAAATGGGTATTTAAAGATCCACAAAATTCAGAATTATTAAACACACCTTCAGCAAAAAGCTGGATCGTAAAACCTCGCGTATTCTTTGTCAAACAATATAAAGAAAATTAAATCAGAAAGCGCATAGTATAAATGAGCATTGTACTTAGAAAACGAAAAAAAAAAAAAGAACCTTAATTTGAATTTTGGGGTGTGTACAGGTTCGATGCAAACAAGTTGACGATCGTCTCAGAAAACAGTAACCCTCATTTCTCCTCCCTCCCCCCCCCAAAAAAAACTAAATACGACTGCAATTTTGGATTAAGCATATAGCATGGAATTTAAATTAGGCTGCTCATAATCTTATAACTTATAACATTCAGCATTCAGCATGTTAAAATGTTTTATATTTAATACAACCTCATGGGCACTGCTAATATACTTGATAAATATTAACCTACGAATCTCATTCTCTATTCCTTCCTCACTACGTTTATGGGCCATATTGTTAAATAAATGATGGTCAAGCATTTTAGGGGCAATGTCCCACACAGCCAGGTACCGAGTGGTGCGGGTTCGATTCAATAAATATTTATTAGGTTATGGCCTCTCATGATTATGCCTGACATTTCCAATCTAATTATAAAAGAGTGGCAACCTCTAGATAGCCGTTTTGGGGGTTGGAATAAAATATGAACTCGTCAGTTACGTTCCCCTCATCAACACCAGTAACAGAAGGTTTAGTTATAAAAATAAAATTATTTCTTCTATTGCACTTACCGTTAACAACTACCATTTTATCCCTCTTTTTCCCATTTTTCAAACCTAAATGCAATTAATTTATTTTTAATAATTAATTTTAATTAAAAATAAACTGCTTGATAGTTTTGTATTGCTTGGTTTTATTCTATGTTTTTTGTTTTTTCTGTTTCTTGTTAAAAACAGACCTTTTGTTATCGTGTTTTTTTTGAGATTCTATATAGTATGTTACTTATTATTTTTTCTATGATCTTAGGCTTTTAAAAGGTATATAATACGTATATATTACTAATATTATTTCTGGAAATGTGTTTTCAACCTGAAAAAAATATTTTTCCTCTTATCCAGAAGTTAATTATACAACCCTTTCATTATTTATATTTATCCATTTTTTATTACTAATAAAAAATTTAAATGGTTATTATTTGAAATAATTAAAGTTAAATTAATTCAGGGGAGTGCCATAAGCCTACTCTCACTCTAAGCAAAAATGACGCTAAGGGGAGGGGATTAGGCCACGGCCCCCTAAAGGCAACTTTACGTTGAAGTTACTAGGGATTTCGCTCATTAATATAATTTTCTGCAAAACCGTTCAATTAATCGCAAATGTGAAGAGAATAGAAGTTGTAGTAAAGGTTATTTCTAATAATTTAGTATATCTATGATGAAATTCCTCCATTAAGCCGTTCTAGAGAAATATCGTTCTGTATATCTTCTTTCTCTGTTCTGTTCCGAGCCATTTCAATGTGAATTTGAAATAATTTGATAATCTCCCAAAATAAATGGGTTTGTTTGAGCTTGCATATTGCTCTCTAAATGCAAAGTAACTTTATTTTTTACTGAGCAGTAGTTTTTTTTTTTTTACTATGTTCTTTTGATTTTTATCGATTGTACTATATTTCCTCTTAAATTGTAGTATTACACTATTTGTAACTATTATATATTTAGTAGTATTTAAAGAAATATGCAATCTCAAACAAAGCTTACATGTTTATTTATATTAAAATCTGTACCGCTTCAACCTATGAAGGTACTTTGTAAGGAAGCACTGTTACTAGACCAACGGTTGTGCAAGGATGTGATTTCGTTAGAATCACGCTCGAGCGCCAGATTTTTACCCAATTAAGGGTACCCAATTTATGAGTCACCACACAGGGTTGACTCACGGTTACAGTGTAACAGAAAACAATTTTCTGCCCAGCAGGATTCGATCCCGGATCCTTGGAGTTAGTAGAACCGTGCCTTCCCACAGTGCCACCGCGCTCTCCTTATTTTTATTAGATGATAAAATTATTTCAGACTCTTGATCTGGAGATGGAGGAAGAACCCCGAAACGTTGATGAAAAAAATATGTATGAAATAAATAGCTTAATTGGAAAAAGAATTCACAAAAATAACAGCGTTCCAAGATGAAAAACTGTTTATAGAATTATTGATGAATGGAATTGAAACCAACTGTAATGCAAGGACCAGCAATCACGTTCAGCGGCCAGATTTACTACCCGACTCAATAAAGATCCAGCTACCCACTTTATAGAGTCTGGTTATACTCCATGAGGGCCTCCTAACTGTTATAAAAACTGTCATAGTCGAATTCACCTTAATTAGATGACATAATAATTACGCATCTTATAATTTTCTTTCTTTTTACTTATTTTAAATTGATTTATTACATATTAATAAATATTAAAAAATCGATTATATAAAGTGATACTTCTGGGCAGTCGATTTTTTTTTTCATATAATCGATATTTAGATTCTATTTATATTGATTGCTCAGCCTCCACTGGCTCATTACCAATGATGCCAATGAGGGATGTGCTGGGATCTCTTGAGCTCTGCTCTACCCCTCACACGTGGGGGATAGAGTGGGCTCAGGGATCCTCAGGTCGATTGTGTAAATATTGTATATATTATTTTATCATTA
>NW_027112707.1:49512-50143 GCF_000696795.3 Halyomorpha halys | reverse complement strand
GATTTATGTCAGTACTCAAATTAAAGCTAGTTAAATTTACTATAAAATAGTTATAACGTTTATCTTTGTAGGAGTAGTTTTTTTTATGATATTCACATATGAATATAAATTTGGCAAATGAAAATTTGTCTAAGCAACTATAAATCATTTTATTTTGCAAATATCATGCAAACTACTACTCCTGCGACTATAAACGTCATGAACTACTTTATAGCCCATTAAACTAGCTTTAATTTGAGTGCTAAAAGACATTATCAGGTTAAATAGTTTTTGAGATATAGATTTTTCAAAATAAATTCACTAACTACCGATCTTTTAGTAAGTTCTGTTCAACATTTTTATGAAATGTTGCTTGCTAATCTCGAGAACTATTATACGTGAATAGCTCTATTAGGGCTTATATTTTAGCAAATACACTCTACTTTAAATCATGTTCTCTTATACTTTCTATTGTTGTTGGTAGTTTTAAAGATATAGAGCTTCGAATGAAAAATTACTTATTTTTAACGTTTTGAAACAGCCCCCTTTTTTTATTTCCCCTGCCTATACTTGGCAGATTCGTTAATTTTGACTAGTAATTATACATAGTTTTCATAAAAGTAATAAAAAATTGGGTTGAAATAACTGCCTT
>NW_027112707.1:46787-48452 GCF_000696795.3 Halyomorpha halys | reverse complement strand
CCACCCATTGGTGGTACTTCAAACATTAATTTAAATTAGAAGGTTCCGTGGCCATCTTCTTTTCAGACGCCTCGGAGGATTATCAGGGAATGTTATGAAAGGACGAAAGATTAAGAATTAATGGGTTAGGATGGGTAAGGAGCTTGGAATGATAAGACGCATATCAGTTTTGGGCCAAATATGCAACGAATGGGATGTTGAGGTCTTTCTGAATGAGTTTATTTGTAACGTAATAATGAGCATCAAGGATTTACGTAGGATTTTCGATTGTAAGGACTGGATGCGGGAGGAATTTGATGGTTTGGTGGAGCCCCAGAGCTCAATTTCATATGTCCAAATTTGGTGTATACTAATTTTTTGTAGTGAATGGGAAGTTTTAGAGCGTTTGTCAAGTAAGTGTTGTATCAATCGGAATCTACGAGCAGCTTCTTGTCATTTCAGTCTTGTGTGTGGATTCCAAGTAGGTCTCTTGTCAAGATGGAGTCCTAAGTATCGAATCTGTTCAACAGGCGTTAGTGTGGCAGATATTAAAAAGAAAAATAAATATTAATTTTGAATCTTTATCACATCATTATTATTTTCGTGGTCAAACTTTCCACTTCACCCGCTACGATATTAAAATTATGTTTTCGTGCATATTAATCATGAAAGTTGTAATATTTAAAAAATAAACAATCACCTATAACAAAATATTTTTTATTGTAAAATAAGGCAAAAGTCTTGAAAATTCAAGAATTTACAAAAATAGATAATTTTCTACCGTTTTATAAAATTGATATTTTATAAAACACCTTGTAAACTAAAGTTTTTATAATTTTCGTTCAGTTTAGTCTACTATAATAATGCTGAATTAAATTAATAAAGGATTGAAAGAATCACTAATTTCCAGAGTTTTCATGAGATTTTTTATTTTAACTCAACTATCGAGTGCCTTAAGTTGTATGCTCATTATTTAGTTGAAAAAATACATAGATATTTAACGTTTGTTTTATATATTTTTTTAAAAGATTTCTTTATCATGAGAAGTAACTCTAATTATAGTATTTTCTGTCAATGTGCTATAATAAAGTCATTTTATTACATTTTGATCAAAATCATTGAGGAAAATGATCCTTAAGGGTTCATCAAACCAAAATTATTAAAAAAAATATATATAAGATTAAATTTGTTTATTACAGTTCTATTTTATTTTAAAGTACTTTTTATTTATTGATAGATATTACAATCTGCCATACAGATGTGGACAATAAGTAACAGTGATGAATGATCACATTCATACTAAAATACAATGAAATAAATAAATGAATGAAAAAAAAAATCTTTCTTAAAATATATATAAACAGAAGAATAAAAAAAATGAACATCTATTTGGTTGAAAAAAATAAATAAAATAACATAATGATAAAATAATATAATTTCTAATCACATTTACACTCTTATATACAATATTTATACAATCGACCTGAGGATCCCTGAGCCCACTCTATTCCCCACGTGAGAGGGGTAGAGCAGTGCTCAAAAGATCCCAGTGCATCTCTTGCCAGTGGGGGCTGAGCAAGTGCGCTAAAGCCGCAAACACTCAACTTGAGTGGAGAATCTGACCATTGCCAGAACTCCAACCATAACAGTTCTAATAATATATTAAATTCCGTAATAGAAACTAAA
>NW_027112707.1:43774-45387 GCF_000696795.3 Halyomorpha halys | reverse complement strand
CTTGTATGAGGATTCCATGTCAGTCGTTTGTCGAGATGTAGTCCTAAGTAACGGATCTGTTCGACAGGAATAAAAATAATAATAATAAAATAATTTAATGAATAAATAAGTTAAAACAGAAAAAAAACAAGTCCACATACTAAAATAAAGCTTTGGCAAATTGTAATACTTATCAGTAAATCAGACATAAATATTTATCATATCATATCATTAATATCTTCGTGGTCAAGAAATAAGCCATTTTTTCTTTTTTCAAAATTCACACCAAAGGCAGAAGAGTAGTATATATATGTGATTGTATATTATACAATCATAAATAAAGTTTTTTCTATCTAAACTAAACTCTTGAACCATAAACGAATAAATCACCACTTCCCCATAATAGATTTCATTCCGGCCCTGTTGATTTATGTCAGGAATCAATTACTATCGGATAAAATAGAGGTATTGAAATAATGGCGTATAATAGAGGTAATATAGTTAAGGACGGTGATTATAATATTCTTTTTTTCTTTGGAATTCTGTTACCTTAATCTAGACGAAAGATTGATGTCACAGCTATTAAGTTATTAAATACTGACGTGGATTAAAGAGAAAACAACAGCGAGAAATAACCTCTAGTTGAGTTAATAATGTGTTGTATGGCCACTACGTACAACGTGTATATAATACCCCTCCTCATTCCATTAAAGTCTAACGTCAAGAAAATGTTGAGTAGCGTTGAAATGTTGATTGAGCGTTGAATGATGTCAATCAGAAGTTGGGAGATGCCTTGTTGGATTAGGTTCATTAAGATACAGAAATACTTTCGATGCTGTTAGGAATCCCAACGTCTCATTTACATTTCTGATTCTCAGCTTCTTTGGAACAGTTTTAGCATGCCGACGCCTATTTTTCTTCATATCTTCATATTTTTATATTTATTATAGTTATTTTAGTAAATTGTATTACTGTAAATAGTTATTACTAGGGATAGGATTTTTATGTGCTAAAAAATCTGAAATATGTACATAAATATGTGCTAATAAATTGTAAAATATTTAAAAAAATATGTATTATTCAACAATATAAATTACTAATTAATTATTAATTTTATAACTTAAAAAAAGTTACATAAATATGTATTTATTATATTATATGAATAATATTTACAAGAAATTATGTTAAAATATGTACAAAATAATGTACTTAGAGAAAACATAGCTGTCCAATAACAAGATATTAATTAGTAACTGTAATTAAACTTGGGGAGTGAAAGAAGACTAAGATGAGAAAGGACCATGGGAAGGGGGGAAACAGAGAAATGGATTGAGGACTAAACAAACAAATTCTAGGAAAATGCTACAGGAATAAGGTCCTTGCACTTTTTAATTGATTCTGAGAAATTCTCGATGTAATTCTGTGTGAAAAATTATTATTGCCACTGCTTTTAATTTGTGTTCAAAGATGAAAATATAGAATTTTTACGCACTATTTATGATAAATGATAAATTTCACCTTTACGTTTCTTGCGTTCTTTTGAATTTTACGTAGTTGCTGTGAAAAATGTATTTACAATTGAACAAATAATTTAAGAAAATACATGATTCAGGACAAAATATGTAAAAAATAAC
>NW_027112707.1:32005-41979 GCF_000696795.3 Halyomorpha halys | reverse complement strand
TTTAAAATGAAAAAATATTCTATTATGAACAATTGTGTATTTTTTAAATATTAATACTTAAATAGTAACATACACAAATACATAATTTTAATACCGTGACGGGTAAAGTGAAAAAAGTTTGAAAATTACTAATGGAAAGGGCCAAAACGTTGTAAAAATGAGTAGAATATATATTTACATTTAATACATCAATAGAATTGTTATAAACAAATTTATTCTTTTATAATTTTGGTTTAATGTACTCCTAAGGATCATTTTGATTGATACTTAATAAATAATATATTTTAGGTCATTTAAATCAAAATGTTATAAAATGACTATATTATAGTACATTGAAAGAAAACAAAATGATACCATTAGTGTTACTTCCCAAGATAAAAAAAAAAATCTTTTAAGAAAATATACAAAAGAAAGGTTAAGTAACTATATATTTTTTAGATTAAAAAAGAACATAAAACTTAAGGCACTCAATATTTGAGTTATGTACAAATATGAACAACGATGAAGAAATAGCTATGAAAAAAAAAAAACCAAAATGTAAATAAGATTATATTTTATGAGTTAGGTTATATGACTGCACCTTTTCAAGACCCGATAGTTGTAGGATTATAGAACGCTTCGGCATATCAAAAGGTAATAAATGACTTACTGCTCTGAAATATGATAAGAAAAGTATTAATAATAAAATATTTAAATAAAAAAAAAAGATGTTAATATATACAGAGCCCTTAATGGAACTAAACTATAATTTACAATTACTGACACTACGTTAGCTTAGATGAAAATGTAATAGAAAACTCACTGCTATTATTATTTATGTTTAAATTATTTTATTATATTAGTCTTTAAAATTAACTAAGGTTAACCTATTTTTATTTTATTATATGTATAAATAATTGACCTTATTAATTCAAATTATGAAGAAGATTGTCAGGGTTGAGGTACTTTGTAGAGCTTCATCAGGAGTAAAAAGATACAAAAACTACTAAAAATATTTTGAAATAATAGGAACAAATAAAAAAGATAAATCAATGTAGGGTTAAAATTATGTAAATATAAGTGAAAAGAAAATTATATACAAATGAAAGAAAAAAATAAATAAAATAGTCTAAATATAAAATAAACAAAGAATATAAAAAAAAAAATTGCTCAAACTCTTAGGTTAAAAACGAATGATCAAGGCGTAATAATACGTAATACTCATTTCAAGAAATGTAGAAATGAGAAAACAAAATTTAACACACTAAAAGAAAAAAAAAAAACGGAAAATAAAGATGTAAGTTAAGATTACATTATGGTCGAGAAAGAATAAATAAAAATAAAATTATTAATAATACATAATGAGTAAAGAGCAAATCCGGACCACCTGCCTGTTTCAGTTGCGGTCAATTCGAAAGAGTGGTAGAATATCGGAAATAAATAAAATGGAGGGGAAGAGACCGTTAACTGTTTTAACTTCAAATACGTGAAATACAAGAAGGATATGTACAAATATGATATTAATAGTAACTATACGAAATATCTATTTTAGGAAAATTAATATCTATTATTTTTAATTTAGTTTAACTCACTCCTGCATAATTTATTGTTCTTTAATTTACTTTATTATGATTTTAACACTAGGATCCACTTTTTAGGACCTATATACGAAAACAAAAACAAAAGAAAGTCCTATTCCAGAAAGTCCATAAATGAGAATTTCTAATTCGTTACTTGATAAAACCGTAAAACAAAACACAGTTGCTTTGTAACCATTTTAGGAACGCCAATAATGCGTTACCATGTTAAGTGTGATATAAACTAATTTTTTTTTTAAATATTTATTTATTGCTATTTACAACTGTACATTATAATACATTTAGTAAATATGATCTAAGTTAAACTGGAGTGTTACAGGCGTGTTGAGAAACTACCCATTGGTAGCACTTTAATGACATTTTACATTAGCTGGTCTCGTGACCATCTTTTTTTCAGGCGCCTCGGAGGATTATTAGGTAATGAAGGAGAAGCCAGGTTAGAAACAAGTGGATTTGGGTGGCTGAGAAGTTTATTATGGAAGGAACGGTATCTGGTTCGGGCTAGATCGGTTACATAGGGAACATTAACATGATTTTATTTGTGACAAAGTAAGGAGCATTGAGGATTTTACGATGGATTTTGGATTGTAAGAATTGAATACGAGAGGAATTCAAAGGTTTAGTGGAGCCCCAAAGATCAACTCCATATGTCCAGATTGGCCTTATTACAGTCATTTAGATCAGTCTTTTGTAATGTGTTGGAAGTTTAGACCGTTTGTCTAGTAAGTGCTGTAATATTCGAAATCGACGTGCAGTTTCCTGTCTTTTCAGTCTGGTGTGAGGATTCCAGGTTAATCGCTTGACCAAATGTAGTAAACTAATTTTAAAAATTATATATGTGATATAAGAGATACGAATTACTTGTGCTAAATTACTCGTACGAGTAATACTTGTGCTGGGCTTCAGACTTGATGATGAAGTTAAATTTCCTACGTTGTACGCCACTGCAACTTTGATTGCTGGTAACTGAAAATGAAATTTTGTAATACATTTTTGATGAAAAACCACCATTTTTACTAACTTGTTTTATTTTTTCACCCATCTGTCAAAAGGAAGTTATTGCCGTACTGTTTTTTTTATTCATCGTGTAAAGTATACTTCAATTTATGTTTTAATAACTACGGACTGGTAACGATATAATAACTATAAACCGTAAAATGAGATTCTTTTTTTTTGTTTTTTTTTTTTATAGATTCCCAGGAGTATCAATAATAGGTCAAGAATTAAAACAAACGCTCGAAGAACATACCATAGAACCAATGTTCAACAGTGATGTTAATGGAAAATATAGGGTGTCACAATTAGACCAAAACGAAAATGAAGATGCTTGTAGGGCGGTCAGGTCGGCTTAGAAAATAAAAAAAGAATAGACAAGAAAAAAGACGACGAAACGTTACAGCAAACAAAAAAGAAGAACTGAGTACGTATATGTTCTAGAGGGAACAGTTAACTGTTAATATGCAGATCAGTCGGCTCTGGCTCAGTCATAGCCAAGGATGGCTCACTTAGGTTAGGCCTCACCAATAACATCTTCGGCTCTCTGGAACCATGTTCCAGTTCCAGGCTTCTTCTTCATAGTACAAGAGCCCAAGAGGAGAAAAAAGGCAGTTATCTCACCCCAATTTTTGATTACTTTAATGAAAGCTATGTATAGTTAATAGTCAAAATTGATGAGTCTGCCAAGTATAGGTAGGGGAATAAAAATGGCGGCTGTTTCAAAGCGATAAAATAAAAATTAATTTTTCATTCAGAGCTCTATATCTTAAAAACTACCAACAACACTAGAAAATCTAAGAGAACATTATTTCAAGAAGAGTAAATTTGTCGAAATATTAGCCCTAAAGGAGCTCTTTACGTCCAATAGTTCTCAAGATATGGCTTTTTAAAAAGCAATATTTCATAAAAATGTTGTATGGGACGTACTGAAAGATCAGTAGTTAGAGAATTTATTTTGAAAAATTTATCTCAAAAACCATTTGAAGTACAGATGTCTATTGCCATTCAAATTAAAGCTAGTTTAATGAGTTATAAACTACTTTATAATGTTTATTTTCGTAGGAGTAATAGTTTACATGAAATTTACTAAAATAAATTGATTTATAGTTGTTCGGACAAATTTTCATTTGCCAAATTTATATTCGTATGTGAATATCATAAAAACTACTACCTCTACGAAGATAAGTGTCATAAACTACTTTATAGTAAGTTAAATTTCCTATATTTTGAGTGTTGGCAGACATATGTGCGTCTTATGGATCTAGAGATATATTTTTTGAAATATTCAACATTTTATACGAACAACTAGAAATTAACATTTTGTGAGTTAATTTTGTCAAATATCATAAAAGCTACTACTCCTACATAGATAAACATTATTAACTATTTTGTAGTAAATTTAACTAGCTTTAATTTGAGCGCTGGTAGACATCTATTCATCCAATAGTTTTTGAAATGAAGTTTTTCATAAATCAAACTTATTGTCCGAACTTTACTACTTTGATTTACTAAAATAAATCTATTTATTTTAGCAAATATCATGAAAACTACTATTTCTACGAAGTTAAAGGTCATAAACTTATTTATAGTCCATTAAACTAGCTTCAATTTGAGTACTAATAGACATCTTTACGTCACATATTTCCTGATATATAGATTTCTCAAAATAAATTAACTTACTACTAATCTTTCAGTAGAATTTTATAAATGTTGCTTTTTAAAAAGCTATATCTCGAAAAGTATTGGACGTAAATAGTTCTTTTAGGGCTAATATTTCGACAAATTTACTCTTCTTTAAATAATGTTCTCTTAGATTTTTTAGTGTTGTCGGTAGTTTTAAGATATAGAGCTCCGATTGAAAAATTAATATTTTTTAAGGTTTTGAAACAGCCGCCATTTTGTATTCCCCCTACCTATACTTGGCAGACTCATCAATTTTGACTTGTAATTATACATAGTTTTCATTAAAGTAATCAAAAATTGGGGTGAGATAAAACTGCCTTTTTTTCTTCCTGGCTCTTGTACTATCACCACCGATGACAAAAGCCTAAAGGGACTAATGATTGAATCTCGAAGTAATCAGAGCTCTTAAGAGTTCGTTATTAATACTCTCATAAACATATAGATCTTTTTATTAACACGGGGGTTTCTAGGTTTCGTGGTGTTTATTTTATCGAAGAGAATTAATACAATCTGCCACAAATTAAGGACATTAAGACTTAGCGTTCAAATATTTATTTACACAATATTTTTTTAGAAAAAGGAGAACAAATGTAAATAATAACGAAAGTTCTCTTTTAATCGAAAGAAAATAAAAATGAAATAATAATAGTAATAAATAAATATATAAATGAAAGAAAATATTAGCATGATTTATATAAATAAAAATATGAAACTATATAAAATAAAAAAAATAATAAGATTGGTCACCTGTGGATTCCCATATGTTAGAAATGATCAGGGTAGGATCTAAAAAAAAAGCTACCTATACCTAAAAATATATGGCGCCCATTTTGAACAAATCTGCCATATTAAGGATATGGACGCCCAGGAAGTGATAAATATTTTATCAACACATTTTTCAAATATTTCTACATAATAATTCATTTTCAGGAATTAATTTGTACTTAGTTTTAGGTATTGGCACATTTTTAGCTATATTTACTGTATTATAGGAGGTAAGGGAAATTTGTTGGTTTCTGGCTGTGCAATTTTTTTTTTGTTATTAGTTTTATTTAAGAAAAAATAAATTTCTAGCTTGTAAACTTAACGAAATCGTCTATCTTTTAAGAATAAATCCAAAATTATTTATTACTATTATTATCTACTTAGTTTTTATCATTGTCATGGAAAGCCGATCGGCCCGTAGGCTGTTGCCTGTGTGGATTTACCTCGGTCTAATAATGCAGCCTACGCGTGTTGAGACAAGGAAGAACCACTATATCAGTGTTATCGTTTCTTTGAACCAAAGTTTTATTTGCTTTACGTGATGAAGTCCGGCCAACAGGTTTTTTTTACGTGACATGGTGAAAGGTCAGTGAACACTTTAGATCTCTGAGCGATTTTAAAGGAAGCTGTTACAGATCTTTTTTGCCTCACTCAAGTAGAAGTTAAGCCTTAAAATCATATTTTCCTATCTTATAAATCTTGTAAATCGGTTACTAGAATAATTATTATCTGTATTGTATTTTTTTTTTCCTGTAGAAAATAGAATATATTTTCTAATTAGATGAAAACCATAACGCTGATTTTAATTTAAGCACTATTATGTTATTGTTTTTGTTTAAGGCATATCGATGACTTAATGTGTAATTTTTTCTTTAAATTACTTATATATGGAATTTATATTAAGAAGTATCTCAATCGAGGAAAATTCGAGTCTTCGACGGACTAAATAACGACAGCGAGAAAAATGAGCAGGGAATAACATTTTTGTTTTCAAATAAACAACATGTGTAAAAGACATTTTTAACTAGTATTGATAGTATGTAGTATTGATAATCACTGTGTATATCGAAAGCGGAAAAAAAATCGATATTGGGTAATCTAATTTCTATGGAAGCGTTGGAATTAAATAAATATATAATTAGATTAATGATTTATTATATTGATTGTTTGAGAGGTTTATTTTATTATTAACACACACAATTTTGATCCAAATATACTCTCAACATTTATTTTCAGAAATTCTCTAACGTTTCGGCCCTCAGTCCATTTTCAAGGGGACAACCTTAAATATGTTATAAATGAAGTTACTAAGTAGTAAAAGAGACAATTATTTATGTGAAAAAGTTTTAAATTTAAAATGTTGAGAGTATATTCTGATCAAAATTATGTGTGTTAATAATGAAATATCTTATGTCTTTTGTATAAATCATTAGATTCCGTAAAACTAATTTAATTATTAGTAGAAATTTGTGTAATACAAATTTTGTTAATAAGCTCATTTTTTTTTATCACGTTTTAATAAATCCATACAAAGAGTATTTTTCATTTATACTTGTTTTCACTTATAAATTAACAATATTTTAGTTTTAACAAATTATATCATCACTTACCATAACAGGGGATGTAAAAGAAAACTATTTTTTTTTTTTAATTTTAATTTTTTAAAACTTCGAACTGTGAGGCATTCAATAAAATATGTAACAAAAAATTAAATAAATAAAAACAGTCTTATAAATTTATATTGTTGAGTTTTTATTCACAATTTTTCTTAATACTTTCTGTAATCCGATCTTTTCTTTAATACGAACAGCCTTTGCAGCAAGAAGTTTGGATTATGGAGATTTCACTGTTTATGAAATACTTAAAATAATAATGAAATTATGTAATACATAATTGTGTCATTGATTGTCACAAGCGCCCTTGGTTAGAAATAGTTGCCAGATTGTGCAGTATTCTCATTCATTGGGCATCTGTGCTTGTGGTCTGATGGCCTGACCGCTGGTTCTTTTTGATGTCGGATTGCGGTGGTGTTATGGTTTTCTTTGAGAAGAGGTTTCGTGGTCTTTGCCTTCAGTGTCATCTTGTCCTATAGGCTAATTAATATGTATTTACTTCAGTTCGATTATGTGTGTGTTTGTGTGTATATATATAAATACTGGATATTGTTTATAACTACCTGAGATATAACGATGTATCGGTTATAGCTTTGAATATTGCCGGACCTTAAATTATTAATTAAATACTATTTCGTATTTGCATGACGTGTGCAGTGATAGGATATAACGACGATTGGGTATAAACTGTAAAGATATATACTCGAAAAATAATACTGAAATAGAAATATCTACATAGCTAAGAGAGATTGGAGACTTCGCATTTTTTTTTGTTTTTTATTTTATTGTTGTTATCTATTTTATCCTCTCTGTTCGACTCACATATTTCTTTTTTCCAGTGATCCATCAAAAAGATACAATTTATTATAGAAGTTTTATTCAAATTTTAAATAATTAAATAGAAAAAGATTCTTAACCAGACTGGCCAAGATAAAGATTATTTAGACAAGTGGGCAATTATGATAATAATTGAGTATTACCAAAAGTAGAGGATAGAATTCACAAATATTTTTGTTATTTTTCCATGCAGATTTGTGTTTAATTTTTGACAATTTACACTTTCTGAACCCGTATAAAAAAATAAAGCTATATAGGTATTTCTATTTAAGGGTTTAAAAATACCCTTAAAACGAATATAACTTGATTTTTCCCTCTAGAAAGTTTTTTCTACTTTACTGGATTGATATTGTCTAATGTCGTTTGGTTTTTGTTATTTTTTATAAAATTAAACTCATTTAATTCTCGATGTTTTGTTCCTATTTTGTATGAAAAAACAAACAAATCGATTGGTATGTAGTCATTAAATAACAAAATTATATAGAATATATTTTATTCCATGGCTTCTATACTCATTTGCAAGGATCCTTAGACATGTGTCTTATATTTTTCAACCTAGCATCACCAAAAAAATCTTCATTGATCGGCAATACCACAGTCTTTCTACAACAGGGAGAAAAAGAATTAATTTTATATGAAAATGGATAAAAATAAAACTGGATTTGGTGAATAATACAATTCTTCCTTTTTCAACTGCAATAATTTATTTTATATACATCAACTACAACGTTTCGGGAAATATCCCCCATCTTCAGGTTGCTATAAAACCAAATTCAACAAAAACCCATAACATGCGCTTACCACACTACTAATATATCATATATACTTCAAAACTATTTATAAACTATTTACCTGATAAAAATATCCTATGTATAACATATAATTATCTCCTCTATTGTCATTATTGCTAATATTTAATAATATTATTGTCATTTATTGAATAAAAACTATATTACTGTTAACAGACATACATTTTTAGAATAATTACCTTCCTGAAGGCTATCTTCCATTATGATAACAACCATATAGACTATAAAACACTTATCTCCTACCTCTATTACAACAAAGATGAACAATTAAACTAAAATTAACAATTTTTCAAAAAACATTTCTTTTTCTTTATTATATAAAACTATTTTCTTTTATAATTATTTTTAAATATTTATTTATTGTTATTTGCAACTGTACATTATAATACATTTAGTAAATCTGATCTAAATTAAATTGGAGTGTTACAGGTGTTTAGAGAAACCACCCACTGGTAGCATTCTAGTGACATTTTACATTAGCTGGTCTCGTGACCATCTTTTTTTCAGGCGCCTCGGAGGATTGTCAGAAATAGAAGAGGATGCAAGATTAGAAACTAGGGGATTTAAGTGGTTAGAGAGTTTATAATGGAAGGAGTGGTATCTGGTTTGGATTAGATCGGTTACATAGGGAACATTAAGGTCTTTATGTATGATTTTATTTGTGACAAAGTAAGGAGCATTGAGGATTTTACTCAGTAGGTTTACGACGAAGTGTAAAGGTGATTTGATGGGATTTGTTGGAATTTATCTTAATCCTCCAATTACGACACCATTCTTCGAGGGCTTTGATATGGGATTGGAGATTTTGTGATACGGTTAATGGGTTATTATTAACAGCGAGCACACATGTGTCATCGGCATACGTGATGAGGGTAGTGTCAGGATTGGTTGGAATGTCATTTTTTATAATTATAAACAATATTTTATACAATAACAAACAAAAATGACTAAATTAATTCTATATTATATATATATAAAGCCACATAAAAACTAAAAAGTTAATTTATTTATAATATCCATATAATGTGTGCCTAAAGTTTTTGTATCTGTTTTATAATTGATTGATTTGTCAATGTTTTTTGTAATATGTACTGATTCAATTATTTTTCTATTCTTAACTATGTCTAATATTTCTGGATTATTAAGATCGAATTGATAAAAATAAGAATGGGTTTATAAGTAAAAGTTATTTTGTATTATTTAAATATAAAGACATATAATAACCGACACCAGCCTCCCCCTCTGAGGTTCCCAAACGCCTTTAGTCACTTCTAATCACTGTGTCACAGCTTGATGGGAAGGTTCTGGAGTAGTTTACACGGGCTTTTAAGTTAAATAGAATCCGTTTAAAGTCGGTTTTAAAGGCAGAAGTTGAAGTTAGACGATAACCCGTACGAACTGAAGGAGATGAGAAGGCAGAGGACATTAATTCCGATCCACCTGCCCTCAAGAGATAAGACCTTGCTGCTTGCTCAGCGCTTTCAGTCAATTGACCGCTTTATTTTACGATCCTATTTTATCACCGTTACATGATCGGCTTGTTTAAGTGTTGATTAACTGGCTTCTCTTCAGAGGGAAATACCAAGTTCTTTTAGGAGATATCTTCAAAAACCTTAGAAATACTCTGATTTAATTTTTATTTCAAAAATTATCAATAAATGACATAAAATCCTTTATTTTGTTAATTTGTTCCG
>NW_027112707.1:26852-30915 GCF_000696795.3 Halyomorpha halys | reverse complement strand
ACCGTCTGCCAGCACTGTAGCAGTTAATGAGTAATAATATACATTAGTTATTTATATCAGATTGTTCTAGCAATTTTTGGAAATGTTTATTGTATTCTTATTCCACTCTGCCTTCCCTGGATCTCTCCTCCTTCCTTTACCCTTTGTATTTTCGTTAGTATCTACAGCGAATACCTTTAGGATTATAGGTCCTATAGAAATACCTTTAGAACCCTCTCGATTGTATGCGAATACCTTACAGAGAACAGTATGCGTTCCTAGAACATCAAAGAACTAAGGTAATACTTTTAGGACTTCTTCCTTGGACATCCTCATTACGACCGTAAGGAATACCTTAGAGTGGAATTTCCATGCTGCAGGGATTTACGGCTAATATCCCTAAAACTCGCCAATCATCCTGTTAATGCACCTCCTATGCAGCATACCTTACCTATTGAACATGCATTGGCAAGGCCTTCTGACGTGGAATATATCACATCTTAAATTGGCAAGAACTAATCATACACAACATTCTCGACAATTCAAACTAAGTTCTCACGAAAAGTGCAACCTAAGTTCCTTCTTGTTTAAGAAAAAAAAAAAAAGTTAGTTCTGTACTGAAGTAAATAATCACTCAACTCCGTTAGGCTGATTAGTTAGTTTCAAAACTATTTATCCAATACTCCCAAAAATCTAAATCTAGAAAAAATCTTGACATTATGACCCAGACTGTCTTTTATGTTCGAGATGGTATTTACAACAAAGCCAGAGCTACTTTCCCAACTCTCCTTTAGAATAATAAGCCTCAATTAGCTTGAGTGGTTTCAAATCAATTAAGCACCCAACGGAATAACAAGCATCAATTAACTCAAGTACTGCTTATATCAAGTGTTCCAAATAAATATAAATATTTGAAATAATGTATTAACTTAATTGGAAGCAAAAGATAATGCAGGTACATATATTTAATAATAATAATAAAGGATCGTTCTCTTCATACTTCTGTTCTATGACTCCCCTCTAAACCCAAATCTACTAAATCAGTCTTAACGAAATCCTCCCTTCTACGTTTCGATCGACCCCTCGGACGTTTCAGTGTTTGACATTTTAGGAATCCATTGGTTACTAAGCCCTACAACCTTACACGCCGCAGTGCTATAACCTGAATAATATTTATCGGGTGTAGTTCCCTCAATTCATAGTGCCATTCGTTGCATGTTGATTCGTCTCAGGTGGTTGAGGCGCAGGTCTTTGCCACCTGGGAAAATAGGTGGCGTCGGTTCGAATCCAGTCTGGGGTGTGGACTTTTTCATTGCTGTGGCGGTCCATTGACTAGGATGGGGGTCATAAAAAACAAAGTTCTCTCATTCGGTGTTGTGTAGCCTTCTAAATTCTCTGATTAACTCCTTTTTCGGTTCTAATATTTTACGTGATACTTTATTTTCAAGAACCTATGTATAAATTTATATATTATTTACATTTATTTATTTACTATAGTTTTGTTTATATTTATAGTTATTGTATGAAGTGTGCCTTCAACCTAATGCCAGGCACTTCTTCACTTTTGAATCGCTGGTTTGATTGTAGTGGACTGTATAAAATAGTCATAAATAAAACATAATTAATTTAAACGAAAAATCTATTGCATAAATTACAGTTAAAGTAGGGGGTAGCTGGAACAAAACTTTATGATTAGGCATGTTTGTTAATTTTCAATAATTGATCTATGGATTTAATGATGCAGATGATGATGGTGTGAATTTTATTGTATCTCTGTTGTATATTATTTTATTATTTTTCTCTTGTTTTCATATAGTTTTCTCAGATATGAGTAAACTAAAGATATTTATTGTAAAAATTCAAATCTTCACACCTACGCTTACGGATCCTATGTATTTGAATTATCTTCACTTACTTAAATTAGATATAATTTAAGATGATATACGATCCACATTGATAATTTTCCAACGTACATCATTGATATATTATTTATTATTATCTACTGGTATGTAACCTAGCATTAAACACTCCCTAACGTAATGGACATAAACTTTAAGTGTTCAGGGGCACTCAGTACGGACGCTGGCTCGTGATATACTGTGCGGCATAAAACTGCTCTGTGTTCCTAAAGTGTTTGATTTATTATTGATCCGAAGATGGAGGGTTTAGTGAAGTAGTAAATCATGGCACAAAGTGGGTACCATTTTCATCTGCTTAGTGTTAAAAGAGCGGCATCTATTATCAATAATAGCTGGCCTATCTCAAAATGGCAGCCACCCTCAGAGCTTCTATTAAAAAAAAAAAAATATGCTTTCAATAAGAACAAATTAACATTTCTTATATTCACTTAAATATATCTGGTGTATTTTGTAAGTGGTATATGTCTGTGTAAGACTAAACAGTCTAGTTCAAAAATGAAGGATTGCGTGGATGCACGATTAAAAGGCCTTTAATCACTTTTTTTCTTCGTACTCCCCTGATGAAACCTGTAAAACCCTAAAATTCCAACTAGGTCTTACAATCTAATATTACCCTCGTCGAAATAGTTTAACAGGAACTTAAATGTCGAAGTTTGAAAATAGTTTCCTATAAAGTACGTACAATTTGATTGGAGAAGATGATCAGCAAAGAAACAACATAAATAAACAAAAAATATTTATTTATGCCTACGTTTCAACCTGATTTTCAGTTCTTCATCAGGGCTATAAAAACAAAAAGACAACAACCATAATTTAGAGAGAAAAGAGTTGATTAATAACTATGGAGAAAGACAGTAGTAGATTGATTATATTATTATTTATATACATATAAATGTGAGTAATAAATAAATGATACAGTGGAAAGAATTATAAATAATTAGTTAAATTAATAATGGATCTTATGAAAAAAAACAAAAAAACAATATTGTAAAAGGAAAGAACAGGGGATAAGAAGAAATAATTGGAGAAAAGGGAATAAATAAAGTAAGAAATGCGAGAGTAAGGTTATAGGAAGAGAATCCAGGCTACATTGATATAAATTGCAGGAAAAGCCAGGAAAAGAAAAGGAAAAAAAGGAGTGCAGTTCGGCAAAATACGTTACATAAATAGAAATCTAAAGGTCAAAAGATCGTAGAGATAAAATAGTCAATGTGAGAGTAAAAAAAGAAAAAGAAAAAATCAACATAAAAAGGTGTAAAACGTAAAATAATGAGAGCTCAATAATTAATAAAATGTATCAATATATAAAGGTCGTGTAAAAACGGATATATTATTGTGGGGGTATGTAATAAACAATGTTATAAAAAATAAGAAGAAATATGGAGAATAGTTTTCTACTGTCTTTGTCCATAGTTATTAATAAACTTTTGTCTCTCTAAATGATGGTTGTTGGTTTTTGTTTTTATAGCCCTGATGAAGACCTGAAAATCAGATAGAAACGTCAGCATAAATAAATATTTTTTGTTTATTTATGTTGTTTCTTTGCTGACCGCACCCCCCGATCATCTTCTCCAATCAGTAATCTACGGTCAACTATCTATACCTCATTACGTACAATTTTGTTTTATTGAAATAATTAACGAATCCAAATCTTATTAGTTATGAAAAATGGATAAATTAGGTTTGAATAGATTTTTTAATGGATTTGAAGGAGATAAGAGGAAAAATATTTTTTATTGGATGAGCACACATTTCTGGAAATGAGAGCAGTAATAAAGACTTATTTTATATTTTATACTCTTGAAAAGCCAAAGATTCTAGATAAAACTAGCAGACCCTATGCTTCGAAATTGCTAGATTCATGGTTTAGATCGATTAATTGAATGCAACTGAAAGTTTGATATATGGTAAATTAATATATCTAGTTATTTGCACATTGGATTAATGATTGAATTAGTTGCATATTATATAGATTTAGTTTATACAGGTATAGTAGAAATAACTTCAACACGACTCTACCAATCTATAAGAAACTTAGGAGTGGTTTAGGGTTGCACCAAAGTGCACAAACTGATCTAATTAAACAAATTAGAACTGGAGATATAAAATAAAACGTTTGACAAGGTTTTCTTCATTTGAAAGCAATATTTCGCCCTTACACGGGC
>NW_027112707.1:25944-26802 GCF_000696795.3 Halyomorpha halys | reverse complement strand
ATAGAAATCTAAAGGTCAAAAGATCGTAGAGATAAAATAGTCAATGTGAGAGTAAAAAAAAGAAAAAGAAAAAACCAACATAAAAAGGTGTAAAACGTAAATTAATGAGAGCCCAAAAAGTAATAAAATGTATCAATATATAAAGGGCGTGTAAAATCGGATATATTAATGTGGAGTATATAAAAAAGAATGTTATAAAAAATAAGAAGAAATATGGAGAATAGTTTTCTGCTGTCTTTGTCCATAGTTATTAATCAACTTTTTTCTCTCTAAATGATGGTTGTTGTTTTTTGTTTTTATAGCCCTGATGAAGACCTGAAAATCAGGTTGAAACGTCGGGATAAATAAATATATTTTTTTTTATTTATGTAGTTTCTTTTCTGACCGCACCCCCCGATCATCTTCTCCAATCAGTAATCTACGGTCAACTATCTATACCTCATTACGTACAATTTTGTTTTATTGAAGTAATTAACGAATCTAAATTTTATTAGTTATGAAAAATGGATAAATTAGGTTCGAATAGATTTTTTAATGGATTTGAAGGAGATAAGAGGGAAAATATTTTTTATTGGATGAGAACACATTTCCGGAAATGAGAGCAGTAATATAGGCTTATTTTATATTTTATACTTTTGAAAAGCCAAAGATTTTAGATAAAACTAGCAGACCCTATGCTTCGAAATTGCTAGATTCAGGGTTTAGATAGATTAATTGAATGCAACTGAAAGTTTGATATAAATTAATATATCTAGTTATTTGCACATTGGATTAATGATTGAATTAGTTGCATATTATATAGATTTAGTTTATACAGGTATAGTATAAATAACTTCAACACGACTCTACCAATCTATA
>NW_027112707.1:23648-24374 GCF_000696795.3 Halyomorpha halys | reverse complement strand
CTGAGTGCTAATTGACATCTATACGTCACATGGTTAAAGCTTTAATCTGAGTATGGTCTTATTATAGAGTTATGATAATTCAAAAAATAATTATCTTGGTTCGAAAATGATCGAAAGTTTTCTAATTTGGACTCGAACCGGAGCTATATATTTAGATTAAAAAAATAAATAATTTTTTGTAAGGCTATCAATTTGAAAAAATAAACTATTAGGTTTCGGTGGCTTACATAAGCTGCAACACGGCCATTAGGTAGCCCCAGTAAATGAATATTTATCGATCCACACTAATTATTTTTAATCAGAGCCATCAATAAGGGACCGGCTCGAGTCGATCCCAGTAGCAGCAGACATGGGGAGAACATGTTAGAGCGCGCTTCGGGCTTGTTAGCTACTACGGCTATATTTCTCTTCAGTAGCAGCTTTACAAGCCGTAGTTTTAGTTGTAAGGGACTGTTAATGAGGTTTGTTACTTAGCTACCAGAAACAAAATACTGCTACTATAAAACGAAAATCTCTGAGAGGTTTATGTGAATAAAGAAGTATTTGAACTTGCCGTCACAACCCAGGCATATTTTTTTTTTCATTGGCTCTACAGACCTTGTATCTTTGGCATCCCAAACCAGAGTGATTTGAGTGATACATTTGGATGCAAAAATAAAAATTCCTTTGCAGATAGTTACAACGTTCTAACTTAAAACAGTCTGATGAAAGGAATATGGTCCGGGT
>NW_027112707.1:20262-20939 GCF_000696795.3 Halyomorpha halys | reverse complement strand
GGATCAAATTATCTACGCTACGGAAAATTCTATTAGCTTAAAATTGCTTTCTCTCCAGTTCTAATTTTCTTGACATACCCTGGAGAAAACAAAGGAGCTCTTACCTTCCGGCGTGCAGTTTAGAGATTAATTGTCCTGATCAGCCAACACTAATAAGGAGCAGATAGTAATTTAGTGAGAAATCACAGCTTTCACTAAAATTTCTAAAGTTTCAATTTCTCATTTTTCGATAATTTTGAATAAAAAGGACAAATCTAGTGTGGTAATAGTAACAGTAAAAGAGCCCAAGAGGAAAAAAAGTTAGTTATTTCACCGCAATTTTTACTAATTTTAAAATTGTTAAAAAACATTATTATTTCATTTGGAGAACCATATCTTTGAAACTACCAACAATTCTTTAAAACCTAATAGAACATCATTCGAAGTAGAGTAAATTTACTAAAATATGAGCCCTAATAGAACTATTTACGTTCAATAGTTCCCGGGATATAGTTTTTTAAAAAGCAATATTTCATAAAAAGTACTGAAATATTAGTAGTTAGTTAATTTATTTTGAGAAATCTATATCTCAGGAACTATGTGACGTACCGATGTCTATTACCGATCAAATTAAAACTAGTTTAATGTACTATAAAGTAGTTTATGGCCTTTACCTTTGTAGCAATAGTAGTTTTCAT
>NW_027112707.1:11917-14177 GCF_000696795.3 Halyomorpha halys | reverse complement strand
TGAGATCTAATTGCGCTATTTACGGTCAATAGTTCCCGAGATACAATTTTCTAAAAAAACAACAATTCATGAAATTTATACTGAAAAATCAGCAGTAAATTTATTATGAGAAATCATTATCTCAAGAACCTGAGAGGTACAGATGTCTATTAGCTCTCAAATTAAAGCTAATTTATGACGTTTATAGGAGTAGTAATATTCATAATATTTTTCAAATAAATTGATTTTTAGTTGTTCGGAAAAAATTTTTATTTGCAAAATGTATATTAATATGAAAATATCATAAAAACTACTACTCACACAATGATTAACGTTTTAAACTATGTTATAGTACATTTAATTAACTTTAATTTCAGTGCTGGCAGACATCTTTACATCTAATGGTTTCTGAGATATGGTTTCTCATAAATCAAATATTTTGTCCAACCAATTAGAAATCCATTTGTTATGAATTTATTATTAGAAATATCATAAAAATTACTACACCTACGAAAATAATCAGTTATCACAATTACCTATTGCCCAAAAACTTAGTACCAGATTGTAATATTTATATATGAAATTAAAAAAAAAAAAATATAACTTTACTGTTATGGAATCTTTTATTGTTATTAAAACTACTTCCCCTACTAAGATACACGCCATAAACTACTTTATAGTACGTTAAAGCTTTAATCTGAGTGCTAATTGACATCTATACGTCACATGGTTCCTGAGATAAAGATTTCACATGATAAATTCACTAACTACTGATTTTTCAGGATATATTTCATGAAATGTTGCTTTTAAAACAATTGTTTCTCTGGAACTATAGAACTTAAACAGCTCTATTAGGGCTCATATTACAGAAAATTTACTCTAATTTAAATGATGTTTTATCAGGTTTTCTAGTGTCGTATGTACTTTCAAAGATATGAAGCTCTAAATGAAAAAATAATTTTTTTTATCATTTGGAAACAGCCAACACTTTGTATTCCCCTTACAATTCCCCTTGAAATTCCCCATGAATTTCTGACTTATACTTTTTGTACTGAAAAAAAATTTAAAAACCAATTGTAGAAGAAAAGTGTAGCACAACATCCTTTGAACTTTGTGCTATTTTTTCCGCCCTTCCTTAAAAAGGAATAAAATATTGAAAATTGGAAGGATAATGCAGTTTCTCAAGAGTCTGTTACAAGTTAAACTCAAACGGGGCAAATTTACATACAAATGGAAGAGGCGAGAGAAATTTAGGAACACGATAGTAAACAGAGAGTAAGGGAAATTGAATTCCGTATATGGTTAGTAGGTTACAGGACTTCACACAACACCGTAAAAGGTACCTTCTCACAACAACTGCGTAGCCTATGGTGGTGGTATAATTATTTTGGAACGACAATATTCAGTTATTAGTTTATATTTCTTGCCAGCCAGCCACGGTATGAAGAGAAAGAGGAATAAACCGGGAGAAAGTATATTGAATAGTTGTTGGAGGAGCCTATTTGGTCACTGCCTAATGTACTTAGAGTCATTAAAGTTTTGCATCTCTGAACTAGATGATGTTTATTTTTATTATTATTTTAATTTTGTATTTATTAGAAGTTTGTATCGTTATTACATGTAGAAATTTAAATTTGCTAAAATATGAGTCCTAATTGAGCTAATTACGTTCAATAGTTTGCGAAACATTGCTTTTTAAATTCCAACATTTCAAAATAAATGCACTGAAAAATCAGAAGTTAGTGAATTTATTTTGAGAAATCTATGTCTCAAAACCATTCGACGTACAGATGTCTATTAGCACTCAAATTTAAGCTAGCTTAATGTACAATAATATTGTGATGTTTATCTTCGTGGAAGTAGTAGTTATTTGCTAAATTAAATTGATTTATAGTTGTTAAGACAAAATTTCATGTGCAAAATTTATATTCATACGTCATATGTCATTAACTACTTTGTAGTAAGTTAAATTTCAGTGCTGGTAGACATATGCACGTCTTATGGTTTTTGAGATTTATTGTTTCAAAAATCAGAACTTTTATCCTTTTGGTACATTTAACAAGTTTTTTTTTGAGTGCTGAAAGACATATGAACGTCTTTTGGTTTCTGAGATATATTGTTTCAAAAATCAAAATTGGAACAACTAGAAATCAATATTTGTGAATTTAGTTTGTTGAATATCATAAAAAATATCATTTCTATGAAGATTAACGTCACAAACTACAATTATATTATTTCAAAAATTTTTTGAGACAAGGTAATATTTATTAAATAAATCAAT
>NW_027112707.1:6054-11744 GCF_000696795.3 Halyomorpha halys | reverse complement strand
ATAATGCAGTTTCTCAAGAGTCTGTTACAAGTTAAACTCAAACGGGGCAAATTTACATACAAATGGAAGAGGCGAGAGAAATTTAGGAACACGATAGTAAACAGAGAGTAAGGGAAATTGAATTCCGTATATGGTTAGTAGGTTACAGGACTTCACACAACACCGTAAAAGGTACCTTCTCACAACAACTTGGGTAGCCGATAATGGTGGTATAATTATTTTGGAACGACAATATTCAGTTATTAGTTTATATTTCTTGCCAGCCAGCCACGGTATGAAGAGAAAGAGGAATAAACCGGGAGAAAGTATATTGAATAGTTGTTGGAGGAGCCTATTTGGTCACTGCCTAATGTACTTAGAGTCACTGAACTAGATGATGTGTGGTCAAAAGAACAGATCCATTGGCAAATTTTGTATTTATTAGAAGTTTCTATCATTATTACAAGTAGGAATTTAAATTTGCTAAAATATGAGTCCTAATTGAGCTATTTACGTTCTATAGATTCTGCTTTTGTATAAAAGCAACATTGTATAAAAATTGCACTGAAAAATCAGTATATAGTGAGTTTAATTTGAGAAATCTATATCTCAAAAAACCATCCGACGTACAGATGTCTACCATACAAACTTAAGCTAGCTTAATGTACTATAATATTATGATGTTTATCTTCGTAGAAGTAGTAATTTTTTATGATATTTGCCAAATTAAATTGATTTTTAGTTCTTACGACAAAATTCCATCTGCAAATATCATAAAAACTATTGACCCTATACAGATACATGTCATTAACTACTTTGTAGTAAGTTAAATTTGAGTGCTGGTAGGTGGTTATGGTTTTTGAGATATATTGTTTCAAAAATAAAACTTTTATCTGAACAACTAGAAATTAATATTTTGTGAACTTCAACGAAGATAAAAGATGTAAACTAGGTTGTATTGTGTAGGCAGTGTAGTTATTAAAACAATTGTCAGAATAGAAAATTACAAACATCGCGTGTTCCAATACAGAATGCAGATCACCTCACATCATAAAATAGGCTGCTCTTGGCTTCATGACATTTGATCTCATACTGAAAGAAAAAGATTGTAACATGACCAAAACCAAATGTGAGTTTGGTTTGTCTTTTTGGACTGACGAAGTGAGATGTGCTGTCTTCGTACTTGTGATATTTAATTTTCAATCCTTATTATGATTGATTTGGGTACATGTTAACTGGTATGTTGTTTGCAACCAGTTTAGAAATTTATCGTCTTTTAAATGGAATCTTTCAATTGTACTTAATTATTTTGCCACCCTTTTTTATATTGGATTTTTGCTCTTTTATATTGTAAAAATTCTATAATAAAATATGATGAAAATATTTTTTGAATATATTTAACTGAATATGAGAAGTTGATTGGAGGCGCGGTCAGTGAAGAACACAAATAAGTAAAAACATATTTATTAGTGCCAACGCTTCGGCCAGAATTTTATTTTAAAATTATTTGTTGTACTAGTTAAATTTTAAATAATTTCCAACTTTGTACATTTATATACTTAATTGGTTCTCATATCTATATTATTTTATTGTACATTTTTAATTATAAAATTGCTATTTGTTTGTATACAGTTACAATATTCTTATAATATTACTCTATGTATTTTCTGCAATACTAGTTATGTACCTATATTGTCTGTTATCTTATATCCCTTGTTTTTTGTAATTATTTTTAATCATTATAGTTGTTACCTTTGTTTTTGTTCTTAGCCCCGATGAAGGACTGAAATTCTGGCCGAAAAGTTGGCACTAAAAAATAGGTTTTTTCTTGTTTATGTTCTTCACTCACCACACTCTCAATCATTTTCTACTCATCAAATCTCTTCTTCTCATATATCCATATAATCAACGAACCGCTATCAATTCATCACTATATTTAGCTGAATTTGTTGGCATTTTTTTAAATAGATTAAGATGGGATAGTAGTGGAGTTTAAAAACTCTTAAGATGACATTTAGGTTACTCCGATCAACTTTTTTTTTTAAATATAAGAAGATGCTCAGGGTTGCGGTCAAAAAAAGAACAATTAGTTTAAAACTATTTTAATGCCCGACGTTTCGCCCCACTTTGCAGGGCTTCATCAGGGCTAAAAAGATTTTAAAAAAAAAGAAAAAGAAAACTGAGAATATTACAACAATAACATACAATAAGGTAATTTAAGCTAGGATAAATATTATGTAAAAATAAAGTGATAAGAAGTTACATATAAATAAAAGGAAGGAAGACATAAAATAGTATCAATATAAAATAAACTTGAATAAACAATGATAAGAATAAAAAAAAGTAACAATGGCAAGAGTAATTTTTTTTTATAAATAAGTAAAATATACACTTAAAAAATTACAGGAGATGTACATAAAACAAAAAAAAAAGAAGAGATTTTTGTTTTGTTTTTTTATTATCCTAGCTTAAATTACCTTATTGTATCTTATTGTTGTAATATTCTCAGTTTTCTTCTTTTTTTATTTGTATTTTTTTAGCCCTCATTAAGCCCTGCAAAGTGGGGCGAAACGTCGGACATTAAAATAGTTTTAAACTATTGGTTCTTTTTTTTACCGCAAACCTGACCAGCTTCTTATATATAAATCTTTACGGTCAACTATATATACATATATATATAACTTTTTTTTTTATTTATGGGTAAACTTCTGTATATTTTTATAGCTTTTCATCTCCTATACAGGTCTTAATTTGTCTATGTGATATTTCCGACTTTTACGATGTATTAAAAATTCCTGAGGTTTGTCACCCTTTACAGAGCTGCTCTCGTTGCCCCTAGTATTTTTATGTTAGTTGAAGTTTATGTAGCATTTTTGGTCGAGAGCGGAGGTATCTGTATCAGTAATCAGTCAGGGAAATAAAAAAAGTTGGGGTGATAAGATCAGGTGGAGGACAGGACACCGACCCCTATGGATATAAATTACCTTGAAGTAGAGTTAGCTGTGCTTTGTTAATGAGTCTAGGCTCTCTAGCATAGCATTATATATATATAAGATTTAGTGTTATTAATGATTTTTTAAAATAATTTCTGATCCTCTGCTGTCTTCGATTTGTCCGCTGATTTTTTATTTTATTTTTTTAATAATAAAATTGCTATTTAGTTTCTAACTACGCATTAATCAGGATTTGTAAAAACATTTGGCGCTCTATACACCAAGCCACCATTATTGTTTTGACATGATGTCACTTCGACATACGGTGTGCTTGTCTACTCAGTGAGTTTTAATAATTTTTATTTATTCTGGAATTGATCCCTTAGAATAATATACAGGCGTCAAAATTAGGCTTCAGAGCCTTAGAGTGAAATAGAAAATAAAAATTAAATTATAAAACGTCATAAAATATAATCAAATAATGAATTTAAAAAGATAAAAATGAACAACAATAATTAACAGAATATATAAAATAAGAATAGAATAAATAAAGTAAAATCATATGTCATATCATAAAACATAAGATGACAAATACTTCTGATAATAAGTAATAGAAAAAAAAAATGAAATATAATTAAACTAAAACTAATAAATGGAAAGGTACAATTTCTGCTAATGTACATATTTACAAGAATAAACAAAAATCTGAGAAATTAAGTACAGAAATATATAAATCTTGTTTGAAACTTTCAATTGTTATTCTTCCGGAATTGGGTGGACAGAAGGTGGTCGAAGATACGAGATTCGAAGGTTGGAAGAGTATTAGAACTACAAATGAAAGAGGGAATAGAATTCCATAGGGATGAGGAGCGGATGAGGAAAGATCTACCAAAGGCTGCGGTTCGATGGGCACTTACATATAAGTCTGTAGACCGTGAGCGGGTATTGCGGGAATGCACAGAGGATTTATATTGAAGGATATCAGAGATGTATGTTGGATTGGATAATTTGGTAGAGGAAGGAAGCAACCTAACTAACCTTTCGCACTACTTGGCAGGACTTCGTCAGGGTTGTCAGGTTGAAACAGGTTGATGAGTCGAACTATAAGAAACTTCTGTCGTCCCTTGTTTCATTCTAACAGCCCTGATGAAGCCCTCCAATGTGGGGCGAAACGTTAGTTAACAATAAATAGTTTTCTTTTACTATTTTGATACCTTTATTGACCGCCACCCGGCCTATCTTCTTACAATGAAACATTTCGTTTAAACTGACAAGAAGGTATCGAAAATTATTATCGAAACTAAATAATAGATTATATTTTTGTGAAGACCACTTTTAAGATACAAATTGCAAATTCTAGGCTTATACAACTTATGCATTCTGTTTTCTCAATAGTGTATTTATTCTATGTTTTTTGAAAAAAAAAATAATGAAAATTCTTTTAACAGAAAAATACTCTATAATTTAAAATCAGATACAACACTTTGAATCGCTAAATCAGTGTTCTTTGTTTATTTCCGTATGACGACACATATGAAACTATCATGGTGACTAGCATTTTCCTTGTTGGAACACAGATTAAAAATCTTAGTTATTTAGAACTAAAATTAAAAATTAATCTTAAAATTAATTAATGTATTGACTGATAATATTAACATTATTTCAGTTTTGTTTTTCTATGTCCTAAAATACCGTATTGGAAGTAATGATTATAGTTATTTTTTTTTTAATTGATAGATTTATTTATTGGTAGATATTACAATCTGCCACACAGTTGTGGCCAATAGGTAATAGTGATGAATGATCTCATACATACTAAAATAAATAAAAAAAACTCTCTTAAAATATATACAAACAAAAGAATAAACAAAATGAACATAATCAAACTATCTGTATGAAAAATAAATAAATAAAATAATATACACAATATCTACACAATCGACCTGAGAATCCCTGAGCCCACTCTATCCCCTCGTGTGAGGGGTAGAGCAGAGCTCAAAAGATCGCAGCGCATCCCTCTCGCCGCATCACTTGTAATGAGCCAGTGGAGGCAGAGCAAGTGCTCTAAAGCCGCAAACCCTCAACTTGAGTGGAGAATCTGACCATAGCCAGAACTCCAATTGTCCATTTTTATTTTAATAAGTCTCTTGGCCATGGCGTTTCAACCTTCTAGGTGGGCTGTAGGGATGGGTGGAACTAGATAAGGTTTGAACCAAATGATTATGGTGGTTGGAAAGGTTTATATGGAATTTTGAGAATTTGGTTGGTATGAGATCAAGGATAAAAGGTATATGTAGGTCATGGTGTAGTGTTCTGTTGGAAACGTAGTAGAGTGCATTAACTATGGTTCTAAGGATTTTGGATTGAAAGGATTGGATACGTTTGATGTTCGACGGTTTAGCTGTTCCCCAAAGTTCAAGTCCGTAGGTCCAGATAGGTCGGGGTATAGTCTTATAATATAGTTATTAACCTTGAATTATATTCTGTAAATTGTAGTTTTTTAATAATTAGTTAATGCAATTTTTTTTCTACTGTTTTTTTTTTTTCATTACACAATTTAGTCACAACATAGTTCTTTATTGACTGATCTTCAAGAGAAAAAAAAAATACTCATCATTTGTAGTCAAGAAAATATGTAACAATTATATTGATACATATATGTTTTTTACATTCAAGTACATTATAAAATGTATGATATAATTTATAATGTTTGTAAACGATAGTGTTATCAATGAATTTGAGTACAGATCATAGGAACTTATTAATGAGATTCCATTC
>NW_027112707.1:2364-5374 GCF_000696795.3 Halyomorpha halys | reverse complement strand
TTTAATCTTGAAATTTACAACTAATACATTCAGTAAATATGATCTTAGTTAAAATGGAGTGTTAGAGGCGTGTAGAGCAACTACCCATTGGTAGCACTAACTTTTTCTTTAATGATAAATTTGATATTTAAATGACTTAAGGCTTACACATTTAAGAACTTAGGACTTTCTATTGTAACTTTTTCAATCATGAAAAATAAATCAGTCATGACTGATTCAATTAAGAATAGTGCTTTTGATAGATTTATTTATTGATAGATATTACAATCTGCCACACAGTTGTGGGCAATAGGTAATAGTGATTAATGATGAAAAAAAAAAAAGTTATATATTTAATCTTATTTATTAACTTTCAGCTTTTTTTAATAAAAGCTGTTATTTCATAAATATTATAATAATTATTATATGAACTGTTACTAGACCAACAGCTGTGCAAGGAAGTGATTTTTCAAGTTGACGCACAACTTTATTTTGGCTCAATTAAGGTTAACCACTATTTGAGGCTGGGTGGAGTCCAGGAGGGCTCCATTACCCACGGGGCTACTCATGGCTACAGTAAATAATTAAACAGAAAATAATTAACTGCCACTGTAGGTTTCGAACACAGGTCCTCACCATTGTCCCACTGCGCTTCTCATAAATATTAATATTACAATAAATATGGAATGTCAGTCATGCTTTGCATTTTTGATAACAAAATAAATAAAATAATAAAAATAAATTTTAAAAAAATATATAGTACAAATCGTTATTGATGTTTTTTAGATCAATATGTTTGGTTCGATCGTGTGCATAGCCGACACTTTGCATTCCCCTTTTGAATTTCTGACTTATATTATTTGTACCGCCTACTTGCCTATTTGTACTAAAATTAATGAAAGAACCATTTATAAAAAAAAAAGTCACTCTCTAATGTACTCAGGGTCATTGAATTTTTCAATGTTTGTAAGTTTGAAGCATCTCTGAACTAGATGATGTGTAGTAAAAAGAACAGATCTATTCTCAAATTTTGTATTTAACATAAGTTTGTATCGTTGTTACAAGCAGGAATTTAAATTTTCTAAAATATGTGTCCTAATTGAGCATTACGTTCAATAGTTTCCGAAATATAGCATTTTAAAAAGCAACATTTTATAAAAAATGCACTGAAAAACCAGAAGTTAGTGAATTTATTTTGAGAAATCTATGTATCAAAACCATTCGACGTACAGATGTCTATTAGCCCTCAAATTTAAGCTAGCTTAATGTACTATAATATTATGATGTTTATCTTCGTAGAAGTAGTAATTTTTTATGATATTTGCTAAATTAAATTGATTTTTAGTTCTTAAGACAAAATTCCATCTGCAAATATCATAAAAACTATTGACCCTATCCAGATACCTGTCATTAACTTTTATTCGAACAACTAGAAATTGCCATTTTGTGAATGTATTTTTTCACATATCATAAAAACTACTACTTCTACGAAGATAAACGTTGAAAACTACTTTAGTTGTGTTTTTATAATCTCATATTTCGGTTATTAAAGAGTCTGAGCAAGATTGGAAAAAGTATGAGTGAACTTGTATTGGACAGATTGCAAAGAAAATATTGTTGGTTTCATATGTGACGTCATTCAGACATAAACAAACAGCATTGATTTAGCAATTCTCACTTTTTAGCTATTTTAAAATTATTACGTATTTTGCTTTTAAAATAATATTCTCTATTTGTTTCCTAAAACCACCGTGAAATGCGGTTCCGAGAAAGCAGAAAGTACAAATTAGCCTAGAATCAATGCAATAAATATACTCTAATGAACTTGCTATTAGCTAATCCGTTCAAAGGGCCCAAAAAAAAATATTTCACATAATTTTAGAAATTACTATAATATACACAAATTTCTAAAAAAAAAAAGTTTAGCGAAAGGCGTTGGAACATCTTCAATTACTACAGGTATTATTTTTCATTATTTTCTCAAATAATTTACTAAATTTTGTACTACTTTCGACATTATATCATAATGCTAATAGTATAGGTAAAATATTCAAATTGAATTTTTTCCTTAATTTAACTCATGTTAAATACAATGATAGTAGGTATTTGAGATTAAATTTATAAAATATCATGGCTCTTGAACAACTAAAGAGAGGAATTTATCATCATGGATTCACTTGTGCTGACAATGTATGTCAATATGAATGCCAAGTATAGGTAGGGGGAATAAAAAATGGTGGCTGTTTCAAAACATTTATTTTTCACTCGGACCTCAATATCTTAATAACGACCAACAGTTTTATGGTATTTGTTAAAACAAATTGAGTTATAGTTGTTCGGACAATAAATTTGATTTATGAAAAACTTTATTTTAGAAACCATTGGACGTATTGATGTCTCTCTGCACTCAAATTAAAGCTAATTAAATTTACTTTAAAATAGTTTATAGTGTTTATCTTTGTAAGAGTAGTATTATTTATGATATTTGACAAAATAAACTCACAAAATATTAATTTCTAGTTGTTCGTTTAAAATGTTGCATTTTTGAAAAATAGTTTAGGCTGATGAAGATTTGTCCGAACAACTATAATTCAATTTATTTTCGCAGATTTCATAAATACTACTACTCCTACGAAAATAAACAGTCATAAACTACTTTATAGCTCATTAAACCAGCTTTAATTTTAGTGATGATAGAGATCTGTACGTCACATAGTTCCTGAGATATAGATTTCTCAAAATAAATTAACTAACTCATTTCAGTACATTTTTATGAAATTTGCTTTTTAAAAAGCTATACTTCGAGAACTATTGAACGTAAATAGCTCTATTAGGGCTTTAATTTTAGCAAATTTACTCTGATTTAAATGATACTCTCTTAGATTTTCTATTGTTATTGGTAGTTGTAAAGATAAAGAGCTCCGAATAAAAAATTAATTATTCTTAACGTTTTGAAACAGCCGCCATTTTTTATTCCCCCTACCTATACTTGGCAGACTCATCAATTTTGACTAGTAATTATACCTAGTTT
>NW_027112707.1:0-525 GCF_000696795.3 Halyomorpha halys | reverse complement strand
TGTTCAAATATTCATTCATACAATATATACAAAAGTAGAAGAATAAAATAAAAATAAAAAACAATGATAACAATAGTACTCACTAACGAAAAAAAATTAAAATAAAAATAACAAAGAAATATGTAAATAAAAGTAAATACTATCATGATTTGTATAAATAAAAATATGATTCTATATCAAAAATATAAAAAAGTAATAAAAAATAATTTATGTACAAGACAAATAAAATTATATTTAAGTAGCAATAAAATTTTTTTTTAAATTATTTATTTAATGTAATTTACAACTGTACAAAATAATACAATAGCTAAATATGTAGTATGTTTCATATACACTTGAAAATTTTGGGAAGGAACCGCCCATTGGTGGTACTTCAAACATTAATTTAAATTAGAAGGTCCTGTGGCCATCTTCTTTCCAGACGCCTCGGAGGATTATCAGGGATTGTTAAGGATGAAAGATTAAGAATTGATGGATTAGGATGGTTAAGGAGTTTGGAATAAAAAGACGCATATCTGTTTTGGG
>NW_027112706.1:3024-3840 GCF_000696795.3 Halyomorpha halys | reverse complement strand
AATGTTTGATATGTATTTTAGTTTTAATTTATCGAAGATCCACTCTCTTGGACTATATCTGGATAAACGACTAGCCTGGAATCCTAACACAAGATCGAGAAGACAGGAAACTGCAAGTCGATTTCTACTATTTTAGCACATACTAGATAAACGGTCCAAACTTCCAATTCATTAAAAAAGACTGATTTATATGAAAATTATAAGGCCTATCTGAACATACGAAGTTGAGCTTTGGGGTTCCACTAAGCCTTCGAATTACTCTCGTATCAACTCCAAAATGCTTTGTAAAATCCTCAATGCTTCTCACTTTGTACCAAATAAAACCAACCATAAAGACCTTAATATCGTAAGTAACCGATCTAGCCTTAACTAGATACTAACCCTTTAATTTTAAACTCCGTAACCATCAAAACCCTCTAGTTTCTAACCGTGTTTTATTCCTGACAATCCTCCAAGGCGCCTGAAAAAAAGATGGCCTTGAGACCTTCTAGTATAGAAATATGATTAGAGTGCTACCAATGGGTAGTTTCTCTACATGCCTGTATCACTACATTTTGATTTTACATCAGATTTACTTGATGTATTTTTATGTAAGTACAGTTGTAAATAGCAATGGATAAGTTTTAACATAATTACAACTAATAGATTATGAACAATCAAGCATTAAATAAACAAAGGATTTTATATAACTAATTTTTTCCTTCAATTTTCATTCAGATTTGCCTTGTTAATAAATTAATGGCAGCATATATTTAAAGTGGGCTGAGTATGGCTCTAATAAAAAATTTTAGTTTTATGTTGCTTTTGTTGGTATCA
>NW_027112706.1:0-328 GCF_000696795.3 Halyomorpha halys | reverse complement strand
AAAAAATACTTCATAATGAGGTGAAGATAGTTGACCGTAGATTAATAAGTGGAGAATATGGTCAGGGAGTACGGTCATCAAAAACACACAAATAAATAATAAACTAACAAATTTTGAAATATACATAACAATGAATTGAAAATAAAAAATAGTTCATTTATAACCATGGAATTAGACAATAGCAGATTGATAACAAAAAAAAGATGGAATATAATATTGTATAGGGTAAGAATATAGGTATGATATGAGATAAGTAAGTAGTGTCTAAAATACCGAAAAACAATTTGATTCAACATATTGAACTATATGATAGAAAAAAAATTTTCAC
>NW_027112705.1:27980-28467 GCF_000696795.3 Halyomorpha halys | reverse complement strand
TCTCAACTTACTTCTTTATTTTCCGGCTTTTAGTGTACTAAATTTTGTTTTCTCATATCCACTTTTCTTTTTTTGCGTGTTATTGCATCCCCTGTACATTTTTAACCGTAATGTTTTTATTCTTATCATTGTTTATTTTATATTAATACTATTTTATTTCTTCTTTTCATGTATTTGTATATAATTTTCTTAATTTACGTTTTAGTATCTTATTATCTTACAATGTCAAAATGTTTAACCGAACGTTGGAAAATAAAAATGGTTGTTAACTATCTTGGTTTTTGACAACATCCCTCACCATCTTCTTCATTATTTTAAATATAATTGTGCATGACGTATATATTTTTTCTATATTTAGAATTTTTACTATTTATTATCAATTAGATTTAGATATATGGGATATATAGAAGGGAAAAAATGGAATAATGTTATAAAAGATGGCAAAAAAAATGAAAACATAGAAAAAGAAAAATATTAAAGAACATGT
>NW_027112705.1:22540-22990 GCF_000696795.3 Halyomorpha halys | reverse complement strand
TTATTTTAGTATGTATGAGATCATTCATCACTATTACCTATTGCCCAAAACTGTGTGGCAGATTGTAATATCTATCAATAAATAAAAAAGTATTTAAAAAAAAAAGGATATAAATTAAAAAACGTTATATGAGACAAGGCAATTAGCCTGCAATTCAAGATTTAAAAAAACAAAACAATGACATCAATATTAAAGGTTGTATCCTTGAGAATAGCCAGATGGCCGAAACGTTGGAGAATTTTTAAAGAATAAAAGTTGAGAGAAAAAAAAGGATCAAAATTGTGTAAATATATAACAAACTAAACCAATCTCAAACAATCATATAAAAAATAATTAATCTAGTAGTTTATGTCGCTTATCTTTGTAGGAATAGTATTTTTCATGATATTTGCAAAAATATATTATTCTCTTGTTATTTGGACAAAATTGCACATTGCAAATATCATAAAA
>NW_027112705.1:21110-21860 GCF_000696795.3 Halyomorpha halys | reverse complement strand
GAGAGAAAAAAAGGATCAAAATTGTGAAAATATATAATAAACTAAACCAATCTCAAACAATCATATAAAAATAATTAATCTAGTAGTTTATGTCGCTTATCTTTGTAGGAATAGTATTTTTCATGATATTTGCAAAAATATATTAATCTCTTGTTATTTGGACAAAATTGCACATTGCAAATATCATAAAACATTTACACCTACGAAGATAAACGTCATAAGCTACTTCATAGCACATTTAGCTAGCTTTAATTTGAATGCTAATAGACATATGTACGTCTAATGATTCTTGAACTGTAGATTTTCTAAAATAAATTTACAAACTACTGATTTTTTGGTACATGTTTTTTTTTTTTTTTATGAAATGTTGCTTTTTGAAAACTGTATTTTGAAAAATATTTAACGTAAATAATTCTTTTAGGGCTCATATTTCAGGAAATTTACTTTTCTTTAAATGATGTTCTCTTAGGTTTTCAAGTGTTGGTGGTAGTTTTAAAGATATAGAGCTCCGAATGAAAAATTAATTATTTTTAACGTTTTAAAACAGCCACCATTTTTTATTCCCCCTACCTATACTTGGCAGACTCATCAATTTTGATTATTAATTATACATAGTTTTTATTAAAGTAATCAACAATTGGGTGAGATAACTGACTTTTTTTTTCCTCTTGGGCTCTATCCTGCTTTATATTGCACGAAATAGCATGTGTTGGGTTTACTGCACGAATTTACACGTCTTGATTATTTTAT
>NW_027112705.1:16755-18740 GCF_000696795.3 Halyomorpha halys | reverse complement strand
TCCAAAATCCTCAATGCTCCTTATTTTGTTACTAATAAAACCATCCATAAAGACCTAAATGTTCCTTATGTAACCGATCTAGCCCGAACCCGATTCCCTTCCATGATAAACTCCCTAACCACCCAAACCCACTTGTTTCTAACTTTGCTTCCTCTTCCATTCCTGGCAATCCTCTGAGGCACCTGAAAAGAAGATGGCTTCGTGACCTCATATTGTAAAATGTTTTTAGAGTTCTACTACTGGGTAGTATCTCTACATGCTGCATCATATCATTATCATTATTTCATTATGATCAAATTTGCTTGTTGTATTTTTTATACAGTTGTAAATATCAATAAATAAATAAATTTAAAAAAAATTATAGCCTGGGGCTTGTTTCATAATGAAGCAAATAGTATTAGTCCATAAATACAAGTACACAAACTATAATGTACAAGCACTTATACATTTTGTTTCATGATAGCGGCGATTATTAGTAATATTACATGAGTTTAAAAGTAAAAAATTATCTGGCAGAATTGTATAAGTCAACCAAATACAAAATACAAGATTAATAGTATTTGTTTGTACTTTATTATGAAAGAGAGTCCTGGTGGGGCCTTTCATAGTTGATGTAACCGTTACAATTTTTTTTTAACATTTATTATGGGGGGGGGGGAGTATAATGTAAAAACAAAAGACTCCCCTTACTATCTATAACATTATAATTAAAAGAAAAAAAAGATAAAATAAATCGATAAAAATAATACTTTTTAATAAAAGAGAAAAGTAAAATTAATAACAAAAATAACGGCATTCGTAGATCTAACAAAACAAACTATTGCTCTCTGATGGATAAAGTAAAAACAACAAAAAACAGTTTATTTGAAAATGAGACGAATAGAGAAAAAATAATAATAAATAAAATAGAAGTAGTGTGCATAATAGAATTAATAAATATAGAATTTATAACAGAACCTCCTGCAGCAGCCTGGGCTTTAGCTTTCTGTTTGAGGTTGGGTTTCCCAAGTTGTAGGTCACTATTGACTCCATTTGTAATTCGCGATGCAATTGGTTATTTCTTAGAATCCAAGGAGCATCGCCTGCAATTTTTAAGATTTTATTTTGAAAAGATTGTAGTTTTTTTTTTCCTTTTCGTGAAGGATGCCGCTCCCCAGACTTCACAGCCGTACATCAGCAGTGGCCTGAGAATTGTTTTAGAAATATGAACAGTTGTTTCTGGTTTTAGTTTGGATTTTAAATAAAATTGAAGATTTGATGTATATTGTACATTTATACTTAACGATGCGAAGATAGTTGACCGTGGATAATACATATAAGGAGATGGTTGGGGTCCAGACCAGAGAATAACAAAAATAAATTTAAAAATGTATTTATAAGTGCCTACGTTTCGGCCAGAATTTCTGGCCTTCATCAGCTCTAAAAGCAAAAAACGAGATAATAACTAATGAATAAAAGGATATATAGAATGATTAAAGTATTAATTCTACAGAATGAAAATAGATAAAAATAAAGTAATGAAAGAAGTGGGAAATACAACGTATGTATAGTTAATAAAATTAAATTAAATTTGTACCGCTACTACCCATGTACTGTTACTAGACCAACAGTTGTGCAAGGAAATGATTTGGTAGTCCATTGCCTTACCAATGAACTACCCATTACCACATAGGTAATTAAATAAGTAAGTAACATAACAGAATTAAGGAAATAAAAATATCAAGTTATATAATGTAAAGAAACAAAAAAATATAAATATTTTAATTTAATAATAACAAAATTAAAGTATGAAAAAAAAAATCAAAGAGAAAGAAAATATACCTAATTAATGAAACATGTAAGTAAAATACTAGAATAAAGAAACAAAACATAAAATTAAATAAGACAAAAGAAGTAATCATTGGATATGACAATAGTAATATACTTAACATTCATAAAATCGTATTATCTACATCTTATGAGCCAAGGCGTAAATAATCGAGATA
>NW_027112705.1:16313-16641 GCF_000696795.3 Halyomorpha halys | reverse complement strand
ATAGAGGATTACATCAAAAGAAGATTCATGAAGTTCCACTCCCAGTTACTGACAGTTAAAGGAGCAGTAACTTACAACTTGGGAAACCCAACCTCCTCCCGAAACTGAAGCGCAGGCTGCTGTAGAACGTTCAGTTATAAATTCTGTATTTATATATTTCTATTATTGTCATTAATACCATTTTTTTTTCTCTTCGTCTTTTTCTTAAATTACCTTTTAAAATTTTTTGAGGATAATCACTTTCATCTTTGAATGAATTATTTATTATTTATTCATGACATTGTACAACGTTTCGGGACCACTGTCCCATATTCATGCACTATAAAAA
>NW_027112705.1:10878-11228 GCF_000696795.3 Halyomorpha halys | reverse complement strand
TTAAAATATTAAAAATAAAAAAGTAATAAATAAATAAAACAACAAATAAGATATGCGATCCCTCTTCTGGATAACTCTAAATTAAAACAAGGAACAGCTATTATTATTAAAACAGTACTCAGGCCACTGCTGAAGTACGGCTGTGAAGTCTGTGTAGCGGCATCCTTTAAGAAAAGAAAAAAATTACAATCTTTTCAAAATAAGGTCCTAAAAATCAAAGTGGATGCTCCTTGGTTTGTAAGAAACAGCCAATTGCAATGGGAATTACAAATAGAGACAATAGAGGATTACATCAAAAGAAGATTCATGAAGTTCCACTCCCAGTTACTGACAGTTAAAGGAGCAGTAAC
>NW_027112705.1:9752-10739 GCF_000696795.3 Halyomorpha halys | reverse complement strand
TATCGATATTTTATTTTGATAAGTACATATTTATTTCGATATTTTACACTATTGTAATATCGATATGGTATATAAGCAACAATATTCCGACATTACTTTATCAAAATATCGATATTTTTTTTATAATGACTAAAATAAAATATAGAAATTTTAAAAAAGGAATATCGATATTTTATTTTAATATTACATATTTAATTCGATATTTTACATTATTGTAATATCGATATGGTATATAAGCAACAATATTCCGACATTACTTTATCGAAATATTGATATTTTGTTTATAATGACTAAAATAACATATAGAAATTTTAAAAAAGGAATATCGATATTTTATTTTAATATTACATATTTATTTCGATATTTTACATTATTGTAATATCGATATGGTATATAAGCAACAATATTCCGACATTACTTTATCGAAATATTGATATTTTGTTTATAATGACTAAAATAACATATAGAAATATTAAAATAGGAATATGGTTATATTTTATATTGATAATTACATATTTTTTTTATATTTGATATTGTTGTAATATCGATATGGAATATAAGCAACAATATCACGATATTACTTTATCGATATATCGATATTTCGTTGAAAAATATCTATAAATGACATTGTTGTTGTTATTAACTTTTCTTTACTCGACTTCAAATCCGACTGTGACAAATAATTATTTATTCAGTTACTGTAGCTGTGCTATAGAAGTCAAGCCTGTGGGTTTGGGAACCTTCCTGGTGCACCCTCTATAAAGTAGGTACCCTAAATTGGGGAAAAACCTGGTGGTTCAGAGTGATCTTGTACAACGGTTGTTCAAGAAGCAGTACTTCCTTTTTTTTATTTTTATTTATTTAAGTGTTTCGACCACTCGGGCCATTTACACTTGATTTACAAATTCAATTACTATTGGCATGTTCATACAGAAGAAATACAAATACAATTGAAATTACAAGATGAGAAATTTACATACATACATG
>NW_027112705.1:9436-9702 GCF_000696795.3 Halyomorpha halys | reverse complement strand
TATGCTGTTTATTTTCAATAAAGATTTTTTCTCTATGGCTTAATTTAAATAATTTTACTAAACCTGGACAGAATAGCCTGCAAAAAATTTTAAATTGTTAAATGTGAGGCTGTGAATTTATAGTTAAGATTGGATTTATTAGCTAAATCGGATAGAATTTATTTTATTTATATTAAAAAACTCGCAAAAACAATGAATCGGCGTGAAATAAAAGTTTTCTATAGTACATTATTGGGAAACCTTTAGATATTTCTTAGAAAAATTAT
>NW_027112705.1:9065-9386 GCF_000696795.3 Halyomorpha halys | reverse complement strand
ATGTTCATACAGAAGAAATACAAATACAATTGAAATTACAAGATGAGAAATTTACATACATACATGACATACAATGACAGTTGAAATTACAAAGTTAGAAATTACTACAGTGCTTCCTTATAAAGTACTTGACCTCTGACCTCCCATGGATTTTACAGGAACAAGTACAGGTACATTTTTGTTAATTACTATACTGTTGTATTGTAATTTAGTGTTATTAATTAACTATATTAGGGGTATTCATGATCTATGTTAAAGCGTGTTAAATGGAAAAACTCGTGTTAAATCGAAAAAAATTTAACATTTAACATGGCTGAGAGT
>NW_027112705.1:8695-9015 GCF_000696795.3 Halyomorpha halys | reverse complement strand
TATGCTGTTTATTTTCAATAAAGATTTTTTCTCTATGGCTTAATTTAAATAATTTTACTAAACCTGGACAGAATAGCCTGCAAAAAATTTTAAATAGTTAAATGTGAGACTGTGAATTTATAGTTAAGATTGGATTTATTGGCTCAATTGGATAGAATTTATTTTATTTAGATTAAAAATCTCACAAAAGCGGGTTTGTGGAAATAAAGTTTTCTATAGTACATAATTGGGAAACCTTTAGATATTTCTTAGAAAAATTATTGTAGCAACGAACTCGCTTGTCTGGGAGGTTTATTCCCCAACCACTTTATAGAGGCTGG
>NW_027112705.1:8364-8645 GCF_000696795.3 Halyomorpha halys | reverse complement strand
CATTGATTTAAATGGTATTAGATTTATTACACTTTAATAAAAGTACATAAATATCTCTACATACAAATATGCAATGTACATTCCCTAATTCAGATCATTCTATAATCCAGGTGTTCTTGTGGTTTAAAAAAAAAATTGAAAATTTGATCTTATGTATTTAGTACATTTATATTTTATATATAATCATATCACTTGTTTGTGACTGGTTTTATTGTTTAAATAAAATAATTTGTACCCAAGTTGAGGCTAAATTTTTTTTTATTACTACTTTAATTGTTTAA